>NW_028318039.1:16013055-16172777 GCF_062004578.1 Staurois parvus | reverse complement strand
ATTGATGCCGCTGACATTGATTGAGATGTCACCGCAATGCAGAGTGCATGCAGTATATATTGAATGGTCTGACGTTTGCATCCGTACCGCCCTGTGAGGACGTCGTGACAAAATGCGTAGGGGGTGGTTTGTCGGATGCTGACGCCAGGACACTCCCTATTGTCGGGAGACAGCTGAGTGTACGGAGCTGCGGTTCTTTTCCCTGCCTATGCGATTGATGCTGGTGTCAGCTAGACACCTTATTTGTGAGTGGATTTTAAACCTTTTAATAAATAGATGTTGTAAAGACATGCTGCACCATTATATTCTCCTTTATTTTTGAATGTGGTCCTGATATACATGGAGCTGTGGTGATTGCCCACTCATGGAAGAGTGGCTGCAGAGTATTCCTCCTCATTTCCTGCCTATACTATAGAAGGGTGTCTATCAGCTGGAATGTAATACTGCAGAATATTACATCTAAAGTCTGGAAGCTGCTGTTTTCTTCTCTCCCAGAGCAAAAGGCTGGTGTATAATTTGATCAGCACTTAGCTCTGGTGAGTGCATTCAATTGATTTGGCGGTGGATTGCTCACGGTGTTATATATTTGTCACACGAGTTTTATATTGGACTTTCACATATTTGATTTATGGACTTTTATACATGTTTTGTTTAGCGCACTCTTATGTTGGACTGAGCTCAGAGCTACTACATCAGGCGAGAGTATGTGAGGGGGTCAGAACTAGAGAAAAAGCTTACTTCTGTATGGTGGGGGTGAGCAGTAATGACTAAGTCTTACTTAGTAACATCCTGGAAGTCTTGGCAATGTACTGGGAGTATTCCAGTCAGGCTTCATTAGGCACATAAATGGCCTACACCTATAGCAAGGGCATTATTCAACTTTAGTTAGAGACACACTGTTTTTATTCTCAGATGCCCCTTACCTGCATATGCAGTTATTTGGTGAAGGTGATCTATCCCTTTAATTACACTTTTAAGCTTGATGACTTAAAGTGACACATGGTTTAAAAAACACATTCTATGCAAGTATGCATTCCTAATTCAAATATACTGTAGTACCTTTTATTGTTTCATCCAAATTAATTTTTGCTGCTATGAACCAACTTCCTGTTAGAGGGTGGCTATGTTCGTTCTCCATGGTCCCATTGTATGTAAGATCGTAGTCCCCCTCACATGTTTGCTCCCAGGATGCACTAGGGACTATGGACTACAGGATTTTCAGTGTGCACAGAGCAGTGCACATTACTGCAACTAAACAAACAAAGGGCTACAGTCTAGCCTTCCTAATGTTTGAAAGGACAGTAAAATGGTCCTTTGTTTAGTAAGTTTGGAGACCCCTGATGTATAGCAACATATAGAGAGTATACCATTATGTGAGCAGTAAGGTAAAATACTGTATGATAGTAATACTGTAGCTGTATAGAACAATGATAAGCAGGGATTCTAGATAGGACTTGTTAACTCTTAACCTGCTGTTGATGGTGCTGAGGTTTGGTAGTGTACAGTATGTTTTTACTCCCTGCAGTCTTCCAGAAAGCATAAATTGCACAGGCACTGTATTACACTGTACTATGTGTTACGTTGTAGTTTTGTGTAAGTCATTTTTTTTAATTTAATGTACATATATTTATATGTTTGATATGTAAGTTTTGTACAATGGTGGGATTCCACGTTCAATGTAATTTTTTTAATATGATGTATCATGTCTCCTTGTAGATATTTCCAAACTCTTGAAGAAGCAGACTTGTTCTGAGAAACATGTCAAGAAAGTTACCTTCCTTCCATTATCTTTGGACCATCACCATATTCAGGAAGGACAAAGTTTTGCATGCTTCAGAATACATTAGCTGGACAGATGAGGGATCGAGGGTTACATAATATGGGTGTACAGTGAAGGAAATAAGTATTTGAGCCCCTCCTGATTGTGAATGTTTGCCCACTCACAAAGAAATGATCAGTCTAAAAATTGAATGGTAAGTGTATTGTAACACTGAGAGACAGAATAGCAACAAAAAATTCAAAATGCATGTCTAACAAAGTATGCACTGATTTGCATGTTCATGAGGGAAATAAGGATTTGATCCCCTTCAGAAAACATGACTTAGTACTTGGTGGCAAATCCCTTGTTAGCAATCACAGAGGTCAGACGTTTCCTGTAGTTGGCCACCAGGTTTGCTCACATCTCAGAAGGGATTTTGGTCCACTCCTCTTGGCAGATCCTCTCTAAGTCATTAAGGTTTGGTGGCTGATGTTTGGCTACTCGAACTTTCAGCTCCCTCCACAGATTTTCAGATTAAGGTCTGGAGACTGGCTAGGCCACTCCAGGACCTTAATGTGCTTCTTCTTGAGCCACTCTTTTGTTGCCTTGGCCATGTGTTTTTGGGTCATTGTCATGCTGGAACACCCATCCACGTTTCAATGCCCACCAATTGGCTCACCAGTGATTTACATCTTGTGGTGAACCCTCTGTATTCATTCTGGTGAAATTTTCTCTTGATTGTTGACTTTGACACACATACACCTACCTCCTGGAGAGTGTTCTTGATCTGGCCAACTGTTGTGAAAGGTGTTTTCTTCACCAGGGAAAGAATTCTTCGGTCATCCACCACAGTTGTTTTCCGTGGTCTTCCGGCTCTTTTGGTGTTGCTGAGCTCACCGGTGCGTTCCTTCTTTTTAAGAATGTTCCAAACAGTTGTTTTGGCCACGCCTAATGTTTTTGCTATCTCTCTGATGGGTTTGTTTTGTTTTTTCAGCCTAATGATGGCTTGCTTCACTGATAGTGACAGCTCTTTGGATCTGATCTTGAGAGTTGACAGCAACAGATTCCAAATGCAAATAGGACACTTGAAATTAACTCTGGACCTTTTATCTGCTCATTGTAATTGGGATAATGAGGGAATAACACACACCTGGCCATGGAACAGCTGAGAAGCCAATTGTCCCATTACTTTTGGTCCCTTAACAAGTGTGAGGCACATATGCAAACTGTTGTAATTCCTACACCATTCACCTGATTTGGATGTAAATACCCTCAAATTAAAGCTGACAGTCTGCAGTTTAAGCTCGTCTTGTTTGTTTCATTTCAAATCCATTGTCATGGTCTATAGAGCCAAATATGTTAGAATTGTGTTGATTTCCCAATATTTATGGACCTGACTGTATATTGGAATTTCCACAGCTTTTACTTTCTGACTGCCTATCACATTTCTTGAGGTGCTAAAATACCAGTGTCGCAATCGTACACCCAGAGACTGACGCAGTCCTCCATTTTGTTAAGAAATCTCCATGTTGTCCCTCATTTCTCCCCCTCCCTGAGAGCCACAGTGACATCTGGTTGGTGTGGGTGTTGGAAGTGTTGCAGGCAGGCCAAAGCACAGCAGGAAGCCCCGAGGTGCCTGGTTGTCTAAGAGAGCTGTGCAATATAGCATCTCCTAAAAGCTAACACAAGCCTTCCCAGGCGTTCAAAGACATTCCAACAAAGCACAACCCAGATAGCACTTTTAAAATCCATTTTTCCCCTATGTCTCATATCTTGGAATATGAGAGACTTACATAAAAACCAGGCATATCTTCAAATTGGCCACGAGGAGACAAACAGTTTGATAGGTCACTCTCCTTGGCTGGAATACATAGGAAAGCAGAAAAGTAGATCTCGTGAACCGTTCAGTGTATAATTTCATATCTAATCAGTCCTCAGATGTGTCTGCATAATAATCTACCCGCGGGTGGAATGTCACTTGTGCATATGGAAAGTTATGAGCCAAAATATGAACTACAAGAGATTTTGGCTCTAGTGTAGGCCTACGCCCAGACAATCCCTCCCTAAACAGGGTATTGGTCCTTGACTTCAGAGACACCCCCTGCTGGGGAAATACAAAATGGGTTGTCAGGTCTAAGAGAGTTAAGTTGAAGAATTCTCCCGTTTAATATCAGAACCAACTTGGGAGACCGTCCTTTTGCTCTGAAACTTGATCGGCTAACCCAGGACTTTGGCAAGTACTTTAACCCTCTAACTTCTTTCTGTTATCTCTTTGCTGTGCTGTTGCGCGCTGTATATTTATATATATATATTGGTTACATCTTTTTTTTCTGTAAATATTTTTATTGCACCCCTTTGACCTTTTTAGTAATAAATCTTTCCTTCTGAAAGTGTTGAACTGTTTCTATAGCTCTTTATTGCAATTTACAAATTCCTGCCTCTAAAAGAGCGCTACAGTGTGTGTTTTAACCCTCTGTATAACCAGCCTGCGGTGACCGTGTTTTATACAGACGATTATCTCAACCATTATAGTGTTATAGCTGATATCACCAAGTTTCCTCTTTCTCTGTACAAAAAGGAGGTGGTGGCAGTGTGAAGGGTTGATTGTGTAATTAACCTGACCCAGTAACAATCACATTCAGGCTGCCGGTACATAGATTGTAGTCCAATTTGCTGGAAAATCATTGTGCAGGGTGCAGCTGGGTGTGGCATTGTTACATACGTGACATCGCGGTTTTAGATTGGCTAGTCCTTCGGTCACGAGTTTGGTGAGAAGGTCTGGGGTCTGACGCTGCGTTCGTCACATATTGGTGGCAGCGATCATGGGATCGTCACAACCAGGATAGTACAAACCCACCTCCCTGCCCAAATTACCCCTTTTGGAAAGTAGACACCCCATTGATTTTGCAGAGAGGCATGCTGAATCCCTGGAACTGTTTATTTTTTGCTACAAATTTTTCAAAAATTACAAAAAAAATTTTTCTTACACAAAGTTGTCACTTTAATGATATATTGCTCATGAATGCCATGGGTATATGTGGAAAAACACCCCAAAACACATTCTTCTACTTCTCCTGAGTAAGGAGATAACACATGTGAGAGACTTTTTGGCAGCCTGTCTACATACAGGCCCCCAAAATCCAATGACCACCTCCAGGCTTTCAAAGGGCATATTTCCTCATACCACTTCCCCACCACCTATCACAGTTTCGGAGGCTCTAAAATGCCAGGATAGTACAAACACCCCCCCCCCCAAATGACCCCTTTTTGGAAAGTAGACACCCCAAGGAATTTGCTAAGAGGCATGGTGAATATTTTATAGATGGCATATAGGTTTTGAAAAAGAAAATAAAAAATACATGTTTTCTTTCTTCGTTTTCCAAAAACGTGGCAACAGATGAGATCTACAAAACACTCACCATGCCTCTTAGCAAATACCTTGGAGCAGGGGCGGACTGACAACTCATGAGGCCCCCAGGCAATAGGGGATCATGGGGCTCCTGTGTCCTTGCCCACACTCAAAAAAGCCTATAAAAAGGTACCAGGGGCATTTCATGGGGCCCCCTATTGACCCTGGGCCCTCGGGCAGTGCCTGAGTGCTCAAATGGTCAGTACGCCCCTGCCTTGGAGTGTCTACTGTCCAAAAAGGGGTCATTTGGAGGGGTTGCTTCTACTATCCTGGCATTTCAACATTAGAGGCTAACATTAGAAGCTTATGCCACACATCACCCACTCTTGAAGACCAAGCCTTTTCTGACACTTTTTGTTCACATGAAAAAAGTTTTTTTTGCTAGAAAATTACTTTGAACCCCCAAACATTATATATTTTTTAAAGCAGAGGCCCTAGAAAATAAAACAGTGGGTGTTTAAATCTTTTACGTCACACAGTATTTGCGCAGAGATTTTTCAAACGCAAATCTTTTGGGAAAAAAATGCCATTTTTCTTTAAATTTCGGTGTGAGGTTCCCCTTAATATCCATACCAGACCTCTAGGGGTTGGGGGAGGGACCCTTGCTGCATCTGAAAAAATACCGCGTGGGATACCGCCAGCAAAACCCTGGTGATAAATATCACACCTTTTTTAGTTTCTGTTCTGTTTGTGAATTGGACCTAAAGCAGAGTTCCAGCTGAAAAAAAAAGTCAGCAGCTACAAAAACTGTAGCTACTGATTTTTAACCACTTCCAGACCGGACACTTTTACCCCCTTCCTGACCAGGCTAATTTTCAGCTTTCAGCGCTCTCACATTGTGAATGCCAGTTACTCAGGCATACGACACTGTATCCAAATGAAATTTTTATCATTTTTTTCACACAAATAGAGCTTTCATTTGGTGGTATTTAATCACCACTGGGGGTTTTATTTTTTTCTAGAAAAGTGGAAAAAGACTGAAAATTTTGAAAATAAACATGTTTTTCTTCGTTTTTGTTACTAGATTTTGCAAATAAATATACTTTCTTCATTAATTTAGGCCAAAATCCATTGTGCTACCTTTGTTTGGTAGAAATAACCCAAATCAGTTTGTATTATTTAGTCTGTATTAAAGTTATAGAGTCCACAGACCACGGTATATATATTTGATATATTTGAAAATGTATCAATCCTGATGTACTGACTACCTATATAGTTTCTCAGGGCCCTAAAATGCCAGGACAATACAAATACCCCCCAAATGACCCCTTTTTGGAAAGTAGACAGTCTGAGGTATTTAATGAATGGCAAGGAGAGTTTTTTGAAGTTGTAATTTTTTGCAAATTTTTTAAGGGGAAATGATGAAAGTAAATAATTTTAATTTTTTTTTCACAAAGTTGTCATTTTAACAAGTTCTTTCTCTCACACAGCATAGGCATACTTGCAGTTACACCCCAAAACACATTCTGCTACTCTTCCTGAGTATGGTGATACCAAATGTGTGAAACTTTTTCACAGCCTAGCCACATAGAAGGGCCCCACATCCAATAAGCACCCTTAGGCGTTCTAGGGGCAAAAATTACACATCTAATTTCTTGACTGTCTATCACAGTTTTGGAGGTCCTGGAGCACCAGGACAAAGGAATTACCCACAAAATGAACCCATTTTGGAAAGTAAACACCCCAAGGTATGTTTTAAGAGTCATGTGGAGTCTTCTGAAGACTGCATTTTTTGCCAAACGTTTTTGGAAAATGTGAAAAGAAGATGAAAATGTATTTTTTTCTATGCAAAGTTGCCAGTCTATGAGATATATCTATTACACAACATAGGCATACTTAAAATTACACCCCAAAACACATTCTATAACTCTTTCTGAATATGGCGAAACCAAATGTGTGAGACTTTTTCACAGTCTGGCCACATAGGGGGGCTCCACATCCAATAAGCACCTTTTGGAGTTCTAGGGGAAAAAATGACACATCTAATTTCTTGACTACCTAATGCCGTTTTGGAGGTCCTGGAGCACCAGGACAATGGAATTACCCACAAAATGACCCCATTTTGGAAAGCAAACACTCCAAGATATATTTTAAGAGTCATGTGGAGTCTTCTGAAGACTGCATTTTTTGCCAAAAGTTTTTGGAAAATGTGAAAAGAAAATGAAAATGTTTTTTTTTTTACGCAAAGTTGTCAATCTATGAGATATTTCTATTATACAACATAGGCATACTTAAAATTACACCCCAAAACACATTCTATAACTCTTCCTGAATATGGCGATACCAAATGTGTGATCAGAGATACCGTGAGCTGGCAGGCAATGTTTTGTGAGTGTGTGTGTGTAAACTGTGTGCAAAGACTAAAAATACTCACAGTTTGCTGTAATGGCTCTCAGGTGATCAGGACTGGTATGGTGGTGATCAGGACCCGTGGGTTTGGCAGCGATCAGGATCCAATGTTGTGGCGGCGATCAGAACCCGCTGGTATGGCGGGGATCAGGACCCACTAGTTTGGTGGTGATCAGGATCTGCTGGGGTGGTGATCAGGACCTGCTGGTATGGCTGTGATCAGGATCTGCTAGTGTGGCGGCGATCAGGACCCGCTGGTATAGCTGTGATTGGGACCTGCAGGTGTGGCGGTGATCAAGACTTGGTGGTATGATGATCAGGACCTGGTAGTGTGGAGGTGATCAAGACCTGCTGGTATGGAGATCAGGGACACTGGGACGCTATGCAGTGATTAGGGACACAGCTGGGCCGCTGTGTGACGATCAGGGACACTGACGATCAGGGACACTGACGATCAGGGACGCTTGTGATCAGGGACGCTTGTGATCAGGGACGCTTGTGATCAGAGACACTGACGATCAGGAACGCTTGTGATCAGGGACGCTTGTGATCAGGGACACTGGCGATCAGGGACACTGGCGATCAGAGACACTGGCGATCAGGGACACTTGTGGTCAGGGACAGTCAAGGACACTTGTGATCAGGGACAGACAGTCAGGGACACTTGTGGTCAGGGACAGTCAGGGACACTTGTGATCAGGGACAGACAGTCAGGGACACGTGATCAGGGACACTGTGATCAGGAACAATTAGGGACACTTGCGATCAGGCTTGCTCTTGCTCAGGCTATCCGGCTCCTTCTCTCACAGACAGAACTCCGTGTGAGGAGAAGGAGCCGGAAGCCGCACCATGCGGCTTCTGTTTACATTTAGACTGTGTCCTTATTGGACACAGTTGGTCACATGGTACAGGACGATTTCATTGGTCCTGTACCATGTTACCTGATCCCCAGTATCTGAGGGACCCGGCGATCTCTGGGCACGCGCGTGCGTGGTCAAGGGGGCGGAAGCCGCACCATGCGGCTTCTATTTACATTAAGACTGTGTCCTTATTGGACACAGTCGGTCACATGGTACAGGACGGTCCTGTACCACGTCAGGTGATCGCCGGTATCCGAGGGACACGGCGATCACCGGGCTCGCGGGTGCGCGCTCTAGGAGCCGCGCACGAACCTCGGATGCGGGCGGCCGTTTATAAACGGCCACCCGACCCTGCACTGCCACCGTCCGGCCGTTTATATACAACGGCCGGTCGGGAAGTGGTTAAAATGCAGCCACTTACTTGTCCTTCGGTCCAGCAGTGTCCTCACCATTTCTGGTTTCACCAGCCGTCTTCACTCCATGGCGTTGGCATCTTCAATGTGGACACCCGGCTGTGACAGCTTGCAGCTTCACAGCCAGGTGCCCACTGTGCATGAAGCGCTGCGCTTTGTGAATGGCCCCGTAGTCTTCTGTGACCTGTCATGTGTCCCAGAAGACTATGGGGAGGAATGGGGAGTGGACGTCCGATTCCGATCACCAGGCGATTGCACCTATCAAATTTGGGTACCCGCTCCCCCTCCAAGGATGCCAATCCTTAATGGGGAGCGGGGACAAAGACTTAAAGCGGAACTTCCCCTTTTGGGTGGAACTCCGCTTTAACAGCTTGTTTTTTTGCATTTACAGACACATTTTTGATTTTGCGTTACATACCGTAGAATAGTTTTTTGGGTTTTTTTATGTGAATTGGACGTTTTGTTAGCGCATGCGATAATTTATGCAAATGAGTCACGTGACAGTGTTATGGCATGCGGTAACCTTTAGTGAATTGATCCCACTGTACGGTTTCTGTTTCATTAAACATCTCCTCATAGAATAAATGGAAAGAACACAAAGGAACATGCAGAAAACGAGGTGACCCAGGGACAGTCCTCTGTACACCGGGTACCATGGGCTCCATGCAGACGAGGAGACGGCTCCAGCTCCCCGGCTCTCCTCAACTCTGCCACGTTAGCTCCTCGTCTTCAGTCTCCCCCACTAACCATCCCGCCGAGCTCCTACCACACAGGAACGCAGCAGGGGGCGGGGCCGCCATCTGCATCTCAATCCGTGCAGGGTGTTGAGCGGAGATTGGGGGCGGAGATTCCCTGTTGTCATGGTAACCGTGCAGCCCACCCGTGTCTCCCCCCCCCCCCTCAGCCTGATCCCTAGCGATGTGCGAGTCCCCGGATGAAGAATTGGAGGAGGGGACATGGTGAGTACATGGGGGCTGGCGGAGGAGTTGAGGGGTGCACTGTTCTGTTACTGGGGGGATACGAAGTTATGTATGCCCCGGGGGCTCTGGGTGTAGTCCTGCTCGCCGAATGTACTTCATAGTGGGAGAACTGTGTTGTACTGGTGTATTGTGTGTGACCCGGGGGCACGGATTCCTCCCGGACTGGGGAGACAGGGCAGGGAGGGACTCTTTATTCTTCACACAGAGGAGACAAGGGCCCTTTTCTTCACATAGGGGACACACAGGGCTGCGAGGGACTTCTTCCTCACATAGGGGCCACACGGGTGGGAGGGACTTCTTCCTAACATAGGGGCCACACAGGGCTGGGAGGGACTTCTTCCTCACATAGGGGCCACACGGGTGGGAGGGACTTCTTCCTAACATAGGGGCCACACAGGGCTGGGAGGGACTTCTTCCTCACATAGGGGCCACACAGATCTGGGAGGAACCTCTTCCTCACATAGGGGCCACACAGGGCTGTAGCTTCTTCCTCCCATAGGGGCCACACAGGGATGTAGCTTCTTCCTCACATAGGGGCCACGCAGGGATGTAGCTTCTTCCTCACATAGGGGCCACGCAGGGATGTATTTTCTTCCTCACATAGGGGCCACGCAGGGATGTATCTTCTTCCACACATAGGGGCCACACAGGGATGTATCTTCTTCCTCACATAGGGGCCACACAGGGCTGTAGCTTCTTCCTCCCATAGGGGACACACAGGGATGTATCTTCTTCCTCACATAGGGGCCACACAGGGCTGTAGCTTCTTCCTCCCATAGGGGACACACAGGGATGTATCTTCTTCTTCACATAGGGGATACACAGGGATGTAGCTTCTTCCTCGTAGGGGACACACAGGGCTGGGAGGGACTTCTTCCTCACATAGGGGCCACACAGGGATGTAGCTTCTTCCTCACATAGGGGCCACACAAGGCTGTAGCCTCTTCTTCACATAGGGGCCACACAGGCATGTAGCTTCTTCCTCACATAGGGGCCACACAGGGCTGTAACTTCTTCCTCACATAGGGGACACACAGGGCTGTATCTTCTTCTTCACATAGGGGATACACAGGGATGTAGCTTCTTCCTCGTAGGGGACACACAGGGCTGGGAGGGACTTCTTCCTCACATAGGGGCCACACAGGGATGTAGCTTCTTCTTCACATAGGGGCCACACAAGGCTGTAGCCTCTTCTTCACATAGGGGCCACACAGGCATGTAGCTTCTTCCTCACATTGGGGACACACAGGGCTGTAGCTTCTTCACATAGGGGACACACAGGCGTGTATCTTCTTCCTCACATAGGGGCCACACAGGGCTGTAACTTCTTCCTCACAGGGGACACACAGGGCTGTAGCTTCTTCCTCACATAGGGGCCACGCACAGAGCTGGGACTCTTATTCCTCACATAGGGGCCACAAGGGACCTATCCCTCATATAGGGCTCACACGGGGCTTGGGTATATTCTTCACATAAGGGCCAGAAGTGGTTTATTCCTCACATAGGAGCCACACAGTACTCATTCCTCACATATGGGCCACACAGTACTCATTCCTCACATAGGGGCCACACAGTACTCATTCCTCACATAGGGTCCACAAGGGACCTGTTCCTCACATAGGGTCCACAAGGGACCTGTTCTTCACATAGGGTCCACAAGGGACCTATGCCTCACATAAGGGGCCACAAGGGACTTTTTCCTCACATGTGAGGAAGAAGCTACAGCTGTGTGTGACCCCTATGTGAGGAACAAGCCCTACGTGGCCCCTATGTGAGGAATAAGTCCCTTGTAGCCCCTGTGTGAGGAAGAAGCTGCAGCTTAGTGTGACCCCTATGTGAGGAATAAGCCCTATGTGGCCCCTATGTGAGGAATAAGTCCCTTGTAGCCCCTATGCGAGGAAGAAGCTGCAGCTTAGTGTGACCCCTATGTGAGGAATAAGCCCTATGTGGACCCTATGGCTTATTTCTCACATAGGGGACACAAGTTACCTGTTCCTCACATAGAGGCCACAAAAGGCTTATTGCTCACATAGGGGCCACAAGGGACCTATTCCTCACATAGGGGCCACACAGGGCTTGGACGTATTCCTCACATAGGGGCCACACAGGGCTTGGACATATTCCTCACATAGGGGCCACACAAGGCTTGGACATGTTCCGACTTGGACATACTCCTCACATAGGGGACACACAGGACTGGGAGTGCCTCTTCTTCCTTACATAGGGGTCACACAGGGCTGTAGCTTCTTCCTCACATAGGGGCCACACAGGGCTGTAGCTTCTTCCTCATAGGGGTCACACAGGGATGTAGCTTCTTCCTCACATAGGGGCCACGCAGGGATGTAGCTTCTTCCTCACAGAGGAGCCACATAGAGCTTATTAATCACATAAGGGTCACACAAATCTGCAGCTTCTTCCTCACATAGGGGCTACATGGGACTTATTCCTCATATACGGGCCACATAGGGCTTATTCCTCACATAGGGGTCACACTAAGCTGCAGCTTCTTCCTCACATAGGGGCTACATGGGACTTATTCCTCATATAGGGGGTCACACAAAGCTGCAGCTTCTTCCTCACATAGGGGCTACAAGGGACTTATTCCTCACATAGGGGCCACGTAAGGCTTTTTCCTCACATAGGGGTCACACAAAGCTGCAGCTTCTTCCTCACATAGGGGCCACGTAGGGCTTGTTCCTCACATAGGGGTCACACAAAGCTGCAGCTTCTTCCTCACATAGGGGCTACAAGGGACTTATTCCTCACATAGGGGTCACACAAAGCTGTAGCTTTTTCCTCACATAGGGGCCACATAGAGCTTATTCCTCACATAAGGGTCACACAAAGCTGCAGCTTCCTCCTCAGTTTTCTGAGAACTGCTGTACATCTGTGTTGCATGGAGTCAACCAACTTCTGGCACCTGTGAACAGGTATTCCAGCCCAGGATGATTGGACTACATTCCACAGTTCTTCTCTATTTCTTGGTTTTGCCTCAGAAACTGCATTTTTGATGTCACCCCACAAGTTTTCTATTGGATTAAGATCTGGCGATTGGGCTGGCCACTCCATATCATCAATCTTGTTGGTCTGGAACCAAGATGTTTCACATTTACTGGTGTGTTTGGGGTTGTTGTCTTGTTGGAACACCCATTTCAAGGGCATTTCTTCTTCAGCATAAGGCAGCATGACCTCTTCAAGTATTCTGCTGATGTATTCAAACTGATCCATGATCCCTGGTATGTGATAAATAGGCCCACCACCGTAGTATGAGAAACATCCCCATATCATGATGCTTGCGCAACCATGCTTCACTGTCTTCACAGTGTACTGTGGCTTGAATTCAGTGTTTGGGGGTCGTCTGACAAACTGTCTCCGGCCACTAGACCCAAAAAGAACAATCTTACTTTCATCAGTCCACAAAATGTTGCGCCATTTCTCTTTAGGCCAGTCAATGTGCTCTTTGGCAAATTGTAACCTCTTCAGCACGTCTTTTTTTCAACAGTGGGACTTTGCGGGGGCTTCTTGCAGATAGCTTGGCTTCACATAGGCGTCTTCTAATTGTAACAGTACTCACAGGTAACTTTAGACCTTCTTTGATCTTCCTGGAGCTGATTGTTGGCTGAGTCCTTGCCATTTTGGCTATTCTTCTATCCATTCGAATGGTAGTTTTTCGCTTTCTTCCACGTCTTTCAGGTTTTGGTTGCCATTTTAAAACATTTGCGATCATTTTAGCTGAGCAGCCTATCATTTTCTGCACTTCTTTATATGTTTTCCCCTCTCCAATCAACTTTTTAATCAAGGTATGCTGTTCTTCTGAACAATGTCTGGAACGACCCATTTTCCTCAGAATTTCAGAGAGAAATGCACTGTAACCAGCATGTAGAACATTTGCTGCCTTCCTTCCTTAAATAAGGGCAATAATTGCCACCTGTTTTTCAAAGAATGAATGACGACCTCACTAATAGAACTCCACACTGCTATTATTTTTAACATGCCCCTTTCAATTAGTGATTCAATTACACAGAATCAGCAGCATGCATGTCATGACTGTTGGGTCTGCTGGATTTCTATTACTCTACTACACATGCTAGTAAATTATTTGCCATGTAAAAATATCATTTCTAACAAAAACAGTGATTGATCAGGTTAGTGATGTCTGACTGCTATTATTTTGAACACAACTGTACATGCGTCAGTGATGTCACCGGCTGCAGAAATAGCGAATATCTCCTAAATGATGCACCCCTAGGGGCCATGCAGGGCTGGGACTCTTATTCCTCACCAGGGGCGGACCGACAACTCATGGGGCCCCCGGGCAATAGGGGATCATGGGGCCCCTGTGTCCTTGCCCAAACTCAAAAAAGCCTATGAAAAAGGTACCAGGGGCATCTTATGGGGCTCCCTACTGACCCCGGGCCCTCGGGCAGTGCCCGAGTTTCCAAATGGTCAGTCCGCCCCTGTTCCTCACAGAGGGGTCACACAGGAATTATTCCTCAATTAGGGGCCCCACAAGGCCTGAGCTTTTTACTCACATAGGGGACACACAGGGCTGGGACTCCTATTCCTCATATATAGGAGCCTGGCTGGCAGAGGAGGAGTGTGCAGCTTGTGGGAACTTGTCTCAGGATCACACACATCTTCTCAGGCTGCAGCTTGTCCCTGGCTGTCAGTGTGGACTCTCTCAGGCTTTTTGTTATGGCACAGAGAACTAAAGAATGTTGTGTCATCTGTGCGCACATAGCTATATGTGGCTGTATAGGAAATCACCATCTCACTATTCCGCTTTGACAGCTGTGTTTTGGGGAACTCAGGCATTGTGGCATGGATTTGGTCTCACACCTCAACAGAGGCTACTTGAGAGTGTACAATGATGGGCTGTTTGTCTAGGCTGGGGACCCTGGTGACGGCTTCCATTCTTTCTGCAGCCTCAGAGTTACTCCACGGCCTCATGCACACAGGCGGTGAGAAGCACATGCTGGTAAAAGCCATTGCAGAAAAGTAGTGGTCTCCAAACTGTGGCCAGTGGGCAGGATGCTGCTCTTTGCTTGCATTCATCTGGTCATTGGTTCCTCCTATTGACACCAACAATGAGGCACCATTCCTTCCACTGATACCAACAGGGGGCAAAATTCATCCCTTTGACACCCAAGGATGGGGCACTATTCCTGTCACTGATACAAACAATGAATCCTCCCACTGACACCAATGATGGGAAAACTATCCCACTGACACCAATGATGGGGCATTATTCCTTCCATTGATATCAGTGATAGTTTACTCCCATTAATGCCAGGACATTTTCTACTCAGAATGGCCACAGTCTGGCCCCCCTAAAGTCTGAAGGACAGTAAATTGTTTATAAAGTTTGGAGACCCCTGCACAAAAGCTTTGGCATTTACATGAGTACATCTGTTTACAGTGATTCACTAGTTTGGCAGGCTGGACACAGCACATGCGGCTACCCACACGTGGGAGAATGCCTTGCATTCTGGGCAATTTTTAATGCAGGGAAAAAGGGGCAGCTGCCCCACACCCAGTCATTGTTGTGGGGCCCAAAGTAGTTGCCCCTTCAGCCCCTGCTACTAGCAGATAAAGACACAGACAGGCACAGTGGAGAGGTGTGGTCACAGGTTGCTGCGGTACATGGGTGAGCGGAGGGGAGCGTAGCAGGGCAGTGTTTCTGGTGCTCAGTATTGGTGGTAGTGGTGGGGCTCCAGACATCCAGAGTGTAGTAGCAAACAGGTGCAGGGAATTCTGGGACTTCACCGGGCTCCAGCGACAATTTCTGCCTCTGCCCAAGTGGCTGGTTCCAGACAGGAGGAGTGGAGTGGGTTGTTTTCAGCTTCCTTGGTGGGTTTCTCATCCATCTGTCACCTGGACTTTCCCTCAGTTCCAGCAGTGGGTAAGCAGGTATTCCCAGTGGCTCCCTTGAGGGTATGTGTGGCTCACTACAAGAGAACATTCATCTGTCTGTCAGCCCTAGCTCCCCTTCACCTCTCTGACCAAGAGACAGCTGTGTGACTTTTAACCATCCAGGACTTTCTCACTCAGTTTCAGATGGCTGGCCGTTTGTTTCTTGGAAAGATACAGTGAGGTTGTTTGTTTTTCTAAGGATACAGTGTTCTACAATAAAAGATACTTTTAACCAATGTACTCCATCTGTCACTGACATCCTGCAAGCTGGGGTAGAGCCTTTACACAGGTTATCCATCTGATGGATGGATTGGCTGCAGATCATGCCTGACAGGTTTCATTTGATAGTCTATGTGGGTCTAATGTAATTACTCACTGTGGATACGACCATTACTGACTTTAATATATATATATATATATATATATATATATATATATATATATATATATACATACATACACACAGTATCTCACAGAAGTGAGTACACCCCTCACATTTGTGTATTTGTGTAAATATTTTATTCTATCTTTTCATGTGACAACACTGAAGAAATGACACTTTGCTACAATGTAAAGTAGTGAGTGTACAGCTTGTATAACAGTGTAAATTTGCTGTCCCCTAAAATAACTCAACACCCAGCCATTAATGTCTAAACTGCTGGCAACAAAAGTGAGTACACCCCTAAGTGAAAATGTCCAACTTGGGCCCAATTAGCCATTTTTCCTCCCCAGTGTCTGTGACTCGTTAGTGTTACAAGGTCACAGATGTGAATGGGGAGAAGGTGTGTTAAATTTGGTGTTATCACTCTCACTCTCTCATACTGATCACTGGAAGTTCAACATGGCACCTCATGGCAAAGAACTCTGAGGATCTGAAAAAAAGAATTGTTCCTCTACATAATGATGGCCTAGGCTATAAGAAGATTGCCAAGACCCTGAAACTGAGCTGCAGCATGGTGGCCAAGACCATACAGTGGTTTAACAGGACAGGTTCCACTCAGAACAGGCCTCGCCATGGTTGACCAAAGAAGTTGAGTGCACGTGATCAGCGTCATATCCAGAGGTTGTCTTTGGGAAATAGACGTATGATTGCTGCAGAGGTTGAAGGGGTGAGGGGGGTCAGCCTGCCAGTGCTCAGACCATACGCCGCACACTGCATCAAATTGGTCTGCATGGCTGTCGTACCAGAAGGAAGCCTCTTCTAAAGATGATGCACAAGGAAGCCCGCAAACATTTTGATGAAGACAAGCAAAATAAGGACATGGATTACTGGAACCATGTCCTGTGGTCTGATGAAACCAAGATAAACTGATTTGGTTCAGATGGTGTCAAGCATGTGGCAGCAACCAGGTGAGGATTACAAAGACAAGTGTGTCTTGCCTACAATCAAGCATGGTGGTTGGAGTGTCATGGTCTGGGGCTGCACGAGTGCTGCCGGCACTGGAGAGCTACAGTTCACTGAGGGAACCATGAATGCCAACATGTACTGTGACATACTGAAGGAAAGCATGATCCCCTCCCTTTGGAGAATGAGCCCACAGGGCAATATTCCAACATAATGACCCCAAACACACCTCCAAGACGACCAATGCCTTGCTAAAGAAGCTGAGGGTAAAGGTGATGGACTGGCCAAGCATGTCTCCAGACCCAAAACCTGTTGAGCATCTGTGGGGCATCATCAAACGGAAGGTGGAGGAGCGCAAGGTCTCTAACATCCACCAGCTCCATGATGTCGTCATGGAGGAGTGGAAGAGAACTCCAGTGGCAACCTGTGAAGTTCTGGTGAACTCCATGCCCAAGAGGGTTAAGACAGTGCTGGAAAATAATGGTGGCCACACAAAATACTGACACCTTGGACCAAATGTGGACATTTTAACTTAGGGGTGTACTCACTTTTGTTGCCAGCGGCTTAGACATTATTGGCTATGTGTTGAGTTATTTTGAGGGGACAGCAAATTTACACTGTTATACAAGCTGTACACTCACTACTTTACATTGTAGCAAAGTGTCATTTCTTCAGTGTTGTCACATGAAAAGATATAATTCAATATTTACAAAAATGTGAGGGGCGTACTCACTTCTGTGAGATACTGTATGTGTGTGTGTGTGTGTGTGTGTGTATATATATATATATATATATATATATATATATATATATATATATATATATATAAAATAGGACTTTGGTGGGCTTCTAGTGTATGTTCTTTCTGCATTGCTTTTTTTTTTGTGGAATTACAGGAATTGTAGTGCATTCTAGCTGGGTACGAGTATAGTAGGAGTATGTTCCCATTTCTCCATGTCTCTTAGTGCCTGGAATAGGAGGTGGGTGGCCTGTGAGCATAACAAGAGAGCCTGCCTGAGGAACATAGTTCCCATTATAGATTTTCTCCTCCCCATCTTCTCTGTTAAAAACTCAATTTCTCCCTCACAAAAGTCTCATCAGCAGCACATTTGTAGTAGACCTGCCTTTTTTCCAATCTGCTTTGTGGCTGGTCAGGTAATGAGCAGTATTGCTCTCTTCTGTCCTCCTATTGGGTGGTCCTATATTCTGGGTTGAGGTAGCGACATATGAGAGCCATTTTGTGCAGTGGTACTGCAAACTGTGGCCAGGGAAATTACACCCCCCCCCCCTCCCTGCAGGTGCCCTGACTTCACTAAATGTGGGTTAAATGCTGCTGCGCATCATTTTTTTGGGTCTGCATTACATCACAATAAAGTTGAACTCAAGCCAAAATGCTAGATACAGAGGTGAAATTCAGATCAGGTAGTTGTTTTACCTGCCAAAGGATTTGTCTGCCTATCCAGTTTTGGGATTTACACAGCTCTGCTACAATGCCCAGACCTCCCTTACAGGGCAGGAATACCTAATTCTCCCTACTTCTAATGCCACCATTCAGCAGGCTCCTGCAGACACTGCCACAGCTTTCTACCCATAGCTCTGTACAGATGTTCTGTTTGAAAGCTGTAGGAAGTGTCAGCACCCCCACAGTTCATTGAGAACTGCAAGACGTCTGCTGCAGTGGAAGACAGGATTTGTAATCCATCCATTCACAGTGGGGTCCTGTGTAATGATGGGGGTAGTATGGGGGAGGGGGTCCTGTGTAATGATGGGGGTGGCATGGGGGAGGGGGTCCTGTGTAATGATGGGGGTGGCATGGGGGAGGGTGTCCTGTGTAATGATGGGATAGTATGGGGGAGGGGTCCTGTGTAATGATGAGGGTAGTATGGGGGAGGGGGTCCTGTGTAATCATGAGGGTAGCATGGAGGAGGGGGTCCTGTGTAAAGATGGGGGTAGTATGTGGGAGGTCTATGTGTATTTTTGTTTTTTGGGATGTTGGGGTGCAGAGCAAAATTGCATGGGGGGGCCAATAAAGTGTTTGCCCAGGGCCCAATCAATATTAAAGATGGCCCTGCTTGTACTTTATGCTGGACTTATTTGCAGCCTCTCACTGTCCATATGCATTAGATCTTAGGCTATCCATACACTCTTCCAAACAATTTTCCCGGTGGAACAGGGCCACCCATGGCTAAGATTTCATCCAGTTAATCAGGAACTGGCTAAAATTCACTTTGTGCATAAGGACTGGGTTGGTTGCCATTCCTTAGGACCTTAGTGATGGGTAAGAGCAGAACCCGATCCATCTATAAGCAGGCTGGTTTGCTGAAGTTGTTCTATTGATCGATTTCGGTACAACTAGCCTGTGTTTTTTTTTTTTTGTTAGACTACAGCAATTCACCACCCACTTCCTACCCAACATTTCACTCATTTCACCCAACATAAAAAAACAGTTAATGCAGTTATGTATTCATTAAAACCATGCAACCTTGGGGCAGTCCTGAACTTTTTCATAGCTTAATACTATTTAATAACTATTTTCCTGCTATCTTTGGTCTGTGTGATGCTACTGTAAATAGGTGATATCTGCATTTTATTTCAGCACAATGCTTATGACACCATGTGTTGTGCTGTGGTTCTTTGCAGTGTATGTGCATTTTGAAGGTGCATCAGGGTGCCATTCACAGTACACAGAAGAGTGTTGGAGGACACTGCAGTGCACGTGTGTCCCTTTAGTGTGTTGGGGTTTCATTTAAAATAAATGGCACTGTATTTTACCACACCAAGAATAGCGAAATATATCTCAATGTATTCTTATCGTGTTTAAGGGGATATCGGGAAAAGGGTGATATGCTCCATATATGGTGGTCTTGACCAAAGGCTTGACAAATATAGACTAGAGCAGGGGTGCCCAACCTGTGTCCCCACCAGGGAAGCTTATGCCCAGGTCAGCAACCCATTGATTGCAATCTAGGTTTGCCAACCTGCCATTCCAGAATATCAGAGTGCATTCACTGAGCCAGTGCTGGCAGTGGAGAAAGCAGGGAGCCATGCAGGGAGCAGGAAAACATAAGCCAATGTTCTGTAAGCGCTTGCTCCTGTCCTAGGCATAGTGATACCAAGTGCTCTGTGCCTGGGACTTTTCTAGCAGCCTGGAGAAAGATGGCAGCAGAAGCTGGAAAAGGAAACAACACATACACCGCACTTTTGCAATGGGAATATTAGCACCTATAAAAGGGTTAACTTTTAGGCCACTTTCTCACTGATTTGCGTGTACAGTGCAGTGCACAGACGGCTTTCCTGTGGGTTAGCTGCACTGAACTATAAACTTCTATTAAATCCTGTGTGTTTGGTGTGCTTTCTGAAAGTGCTGCAAAGCTCCTGAATGCAGGAGTTTTGGTGTGCTTTTATAGAGTGCACCACACCTGCAAGTTATATTAGAAGTCTATGGCAAAGAGAAGGAAAGCGGCAGGTGCACTGCACTGCACCCACGGTGCTGGTAAACCGCAGCACATCAGTGTAAAAGCAGCCTTATAAGAGGCTTAGGACAGTAAGGACTCGTTTACATTTGCGGTTGCAGTAAAACCCCATAGTTGAGACGTGTTTTACCACACCACCCCAACCACTGGTGTAGCATGAGGGGTTGCAATGGTGACCCTGTCCCATGCTCCAAGGACCACACGGCCTCTGTCACATTCTGTTTTATACATGGACAGGAGGAACGAGATATACAGGAACCAATTCTCTGCATTTATCTCCTGCAACCACTGAAAGCCGACTTCTCCTCCTCTTCCTCCCACCGCCATTCAGCGGTTGCAGGAGGAAAATGTTCATTAAGCTATTTAAAATTCTGAACCATTTCATTTCATTGTGGCCAGTGACTGGTTACCAGATCATTTAAATGGCCTTTGCTCTTCAAAAGGTTGAGCACCCCTGGGCTACAGTTTACACTCTGACACCCTGATCAGCTTGGTATTAAAGGTTAAGATCTACAAGGACCCTTGGGAGGCCCTTCTCTACAAGTTAGTAAGCAATATCCCTAGACGTAGCCATACTCTGATTACATACATCTTCATAGCCACTAAACAAACCATAGCCCACACTTGGAAATCTGCTTCCCTAAATGTTGAAGAGGTTAAATCCAGGATTATGAGTGAAAAATTGACTTCTGTCCTGCAGGAAATTTGTTTCAATATGTCAGCCCTGGTTATGCTACTTCCCAACATCTTGATAGACTGCACGGCTCATACAGGTTTGATATAAAGGAGGGCTCCCATCCTTTAATGTATCATATTTTTGGTCTCTTTTGAGCAGCCTCCCTGGTTCTTTTCTTGTTTTGCCCTCTCCCCCTGAAGCTCCCTCCCTTTTTTATATTCTTTCTTCTTCTCTTTTTTTCTCTCTTCTTTTTATTTCTTTTTTTGTGTCTGTTTCTCAACTATATATTTTACATGATGGATCCCTCACAGCTTAAAGGGGGGCAAATGTTTCCTTTTCTCTATCGTGCTCTGTTCTTCCCTATACAGGTCTGGTAATTCACATCAGCTAATGGACAGATTCATGCAACTAATAGAAACAAGGTTGAATGGCTTTTTTCTTTTGCTCATTTACTTGTACCATCATACTAATTTGCAATGGATTTTTTTATACACTAATACTGACACTGTGTATTTTTTTTTTTTAATCACATTTAGCTCCTGTATGAGCAACAGTTTTACATTTGGATATATTGCACTGTATATCCACACAGTGGGGTTTATTTACTAAAGCTGGAGAGTGCAAAATCAGATTCACTTCTGCATTAGACCAATCAGCTTCCAGATTTTATTGCCAAAGCCTAATTGAACAAGCTGAGGTTAGAAGTTGATTGGTTTCTATGCAGAAGTGAGCCTGATTTAGCAGTCTTCAGCTTTAGTAAATTAACCCCACTGTGTTGACTTTTAATGTAATGCTTTCTTCATTTAATTATTAAAATTCATTTTGGTACCAAAAAATAAATGATACTGCAACATGCTGATGCATACAACATGCGTTGTGGTTAACGAGCATTACAACAATGGTGCAAATGAACCCTAATGATTGTTGTTTAACCTGGAAGATCGCAGAGCACTGAGACTCACAGTGAGAGCTGCTTTTTTTAAATTAATATTATTGACACAGGGCATGTAATTAAAATATTCTGGTGTTGAAATTGAACTGTGTACTTAGCCATTTGTTGGGAACTAATCGTCACCTTCAACAATTTTTCAGGAAGGTATTATCCAATAAAAGCTAAGATCAATATTTGCATAAATCACCATAGTTGATTATGTTTTATGTATGTTTGATTTATTTAAAAATTCATGGTTTTATTTTTAACAATTTCTTATGTTTTTGTTTTAGCCTTTTCATGACAATATTTACTACCCATTTGAGAAGGATGAGGCTCAAGCCTGTACTATGTTAGATGCACCTTGGATGCCCAATCCTTTCCTTTCTTCTGGCAGGATGCCTTCCTCTACTCATGGTACACTTTTTAAGTTCCGAACACGCCATGAAAGTGTGGACTGGAGAAGAATTGGAAGTATTGATGTGGACAGAGTAGCAAATGAGCTGGATTTTCAAACTCTTCAAGACAATATTATGGGTGTTACTTTTTGCAGTGTAGAAAATGAGAAGTGCCCACACTGTCACAACAATCTGGATCCTGTATTGATCAAACTGATTAGACTTGCTCAGTTTTCCGTTGAGTATTTGCTGCATTCCCAGGAGTACCTAACTTCTAACCTACAAACATTGGAGGAAAAGGCTCGTGCCACCATGAAAGAGTCTGAACAGCTACAGGTAAAGATAACCAAGCAGTCTGCAGAAACAAAGTCACTCAAAGATGAGTGCAGGCTGAGGAAGAAGATGATTGCTGCACAGCAAATGATGATCAGTGCTGCCACTGGACCTTACCACAAGGTAAATTGAGAAGAAAATTACAGGGAATAAGTATGTGAAAGGTAATCCAGTGCATTATTTTCAGTTTAATGTACACATGCTTGCACATAGGTGTAAACCTATATCTCCTGCAAATCCACTGGCCATAGTCTGTCTTCAAAATCCAGTCACATGATTTGTGCATAGCTGTCAGTGTCAGAAAGCTTTCTTTTAAGTAATTCAAGTTTAACTCCAGGCATAAAAACATTTATTTATATATTCTTCAGTAGCCACGAAGGAGAAAAATCCACTTTGTGTGAAGTATATTCCTTTGCAAACCCAATTATTATATGGTAAAAGTAGCAGTGACATCATCACAGTGCTGCACATAGCCAGTACAAAGAGCAAAGCTGTGGGAGGGACCCAGCATCTTCATGCACTACAGATTTTGTGCAGAGGAGGCAGATACCAGACCAGTTACCCTTCACAAAGAATGGCAGCAGTGACTGGTCTTTATTACAGGAAGCTCCTGTACAGGGAAAACATTTCATGCTGGATTACATCATAAATCTGAAAGGATAACACAAAAGCTCACTAACATTAAAAATAAATATATATATATATATATATATGCCTTTTGTATTTAGATAATATTTTAGTTTTATACTGGAGTTAAGAATTACATATATATTAGGATGCAGCTGTATGACTGCACATAGTGCTGAGGGTAGTGAGTTAAGGATCACTTACTCTGTAGTCATTCTGAATTAGCATTAACTAAAAACGGTATTTGTCATGACTAATGATAAACATCATAGTTTTAAGCTGGCCCTAGATGGATTGAAATTTTACTTGTTTAGCGGGGACCAGCCGAACTTCACTCCAGTCCGAGAGGAATCAGTCTAATGCAGTGTTTCTCAACTCCAGTCCTCATGGACCCCCAACAGGTCATGTTTTCAGGATTTCCATTATTTTGCACAGGTGATTTGATCAGTTTCACTGCCTTAGTAATTACCACAGCTGTTTCATCTGAATCCTGAAAACATGACCTGTTGGGGGTCCATGAGGACTGGAGTTGAGAAACACTGGTCTAATGATCAACTCCTCTTGAATGGGACTGTTGGTAAATTTTTGCTTGACCACAGTGCAGAAGGGTCCCCACTGTCAGAATACAATAGCACAGATGGAAGAATTCCCGCTCTTGTGTGAATGCAGGAATCAGCATTTTTTTTCTATCAGCCCTCTGGCTGATACAAAAAAAAAACAAAGTCATCTGTGGCCAGCTTAATGCCTGGTACACACTATCAGTTTTTTCTTTGTTCAACCCAGAAGGCCGAGCAAAAAAAAAAATGACGAGCTTGTTCAGCCGGCTTTTGTCAGAGAGGTTTGTGCACACATGGTCCGAATGTCAGCTGGTTTCTGTTGAATCGGCCAGTATTTGGCATGTGTGTACGAGGCTTAAGTCTATTGCAGTGATTCATGAAACGGAGCTCAAAAGCCATAGCAGCTATTAGCTAATCGTTTTTCATATTATAGACACATTAATCTCTTCATGCGGACCATATGCAAATATGGGCCTTGACAGCGGTCAGATGACCCTAAACCCTGCCCCGCCTCCCAGTGTCAGAAACCCCTTAACCACTTCAAGTCCGGACACTTTTACCCCCTTCCTGTCCAGGCCAATTTTCAGCTTTCAGCGCTATCACACTTTGAATGACAATTGCGCGGTCATGCATCACTGTACCCATATGAATTTTTTAGCATTTTTTTGAGACAGATAAAGCTTTATTTTGGTGGTCTTTATTCACCACTGGGATTTTTATTTTTTTTGCTATATAAATGAAAAAGTCCAAAAATTTAGAAAAAAAGGTGTCTTTCTTATAAAATTTTGCAAATAAATAATATTTCATCATAAATCTTGCCCAAAATTTATTCAGTTATCTTTTTAGTAAAAAAAATAAATAACCCAAATTAGTTTATAACCAAAAATCATAATTTTTTTATATTTTTTTTTTACATTTTTATTTTTTTTAGTTATATTTTATTTTTTTTACATACTGTCACCCTAGCAGTACAGTGTCACCATGGTGACACTGTACTACTTGTGGGGGGTGATGAAGATTTATTTATTTATTTTTTTTTACGCTGATTGCTTTTACACCCATAAAGGCTGTAAAAGCAATCATTTCTCCTTCTCTCTGGCTGCATTCTTGCTGCCATCGAGAACTATTGTGTGAACTGTGATTGGTCACAGCTTGTCACATGGTACAAGGCTGTTGTGAATAGCCTTGTACCATGTGACCTCTGTGATCATTCACAGATTTCACACATAGTAAACCATGTCAGAAGTGACATCTTGCTTACTACTCTGCCTGTGATCACTGATTGGCCAATCAGTGATCACATGATCAAGACCTCGCACTGAGGTCCCGTATGACGATCGGTGTTCCACTGTGTCCGAAGGACACAGCGGGCACTGGATCACGGTGCTGCACACTCACAGGGAGCGCACACAGTTCAAAATGGCGGGCACCGTTTATGAACGGCAACCCGCCCCTGGACTGCCACCGTCTGGCCGTGTATATACAGCAGCCGGACAGAAAGTGGTAAAAGGGCTGGGAAGTGCTGGCGTGAAGGGGTTAAACAAGAATTCTGATGGGTTACTATGGACAATTACTTACATTTTGTGCTAATTTTCTTTGATTCAGTTTTGAAAAATCACCTTTATCTATATATATTGAAAGTACATCAGGGATCTGGAAATTTTTGAAAAAAACTACTTGTCCAGGGACTAAATTGGTGCCCCAATATACTTGACCCTCATGACAATCTACTTGTCCAGATAAAAACATTAAATAAATTTTAACCAAAACTGTATTTAAATCGGAGGTAATATTAGGAATGTCTGGGGCTTTTAAAAACGAAAGGGGCTTTATGGCGACTTAAAAGTGTAATATTTTTAACATTGTGCTGTTTATCTTCTCCTCCCCTCTCTGCCTGTCTCCAGCACCACACCTGGGGACTAGCAGGGAGGAGAGAGCCCTTGCAGTGTAATGAGAACGATTGGCTGCTCCTCAGGAAAGGGTGGGTCAGGGCTTATCCGTTATCCCTTTTGCTGCCAGAGCCATTTTTGCGTTTTTTGCACAAGTTTAAAAAAGCATTTTAGGCCTGAAAATTACAGAAAACTCCTTAACATTATATATTTTCTGAAAGCAGAGACCCTAGAGAATAAAATAGTGGTAGTTCCAATTTTTTATGTTGCATGATATTATCGTAATATTTCAGTAAAAAATACAAGTAAGTTAATTTTAGGGCACAAAAAAGCAATAAATTACTTTATTTTATTGCAAAATATACAAGATGAGGTTGCAGCTAGTAAATAGATATCCAACTTGTCAAACCTTAAATTTGAGTGCACTCGTGAAGTGGCGACGAACTTTAGTACTCTATATTTTCTATAGGTCGACACTTTTAAAGCTCCATATAGGTCATCAGTTTAGTGGTACAGAGGAGGTCTGGTGCTGGAATGACTGCTCTCATTCTGGCATGTGCAGCGATATGTGACATGTGCATCGCAAAGGATGTTTTCATGCATAGGCGCCCCAGTGTGTGCTTTTACGTTTGTACGTGCATATATGAGGGGGTGGGGGGGGTCTAATTTTTTTTGGGGGGGGATGGTATGTGCTTGGGTGTAACTTTTATTTTTTACAATTAAACCCCCCCCCCCTTTTTTTTACTTTTTTTGTTTTCAGCACATAGTTACATAGTTAGTCTGGCTGAAAAAAGACAAAAGTCCACCCAGTTCAACCTTTTAAAAAATATGTTATAATCCTACACCCACAGTTGATCCAGAGGAAGGCAAAAAAACCCAACAAAGCATGATCCAATTTGCTCCTGCAGAGAAAAAAAATTCCTTCCTGATCCCCTGAGAAGCAATAGGATATTCCCTGGATCAAGTTTACCTATAAATGTTTCTATCCAGTTATATTCTGTGCATCTAAGAAATAATCCAGGCCATTTTTAAAGCCATCCACTCAGCTGGCCGGAACTCTTGAGGGAGTCTATTTCACATTTTCACAGCTCTTACTGTGGAGAAACCTTTCCGTGTTTGGCGATTACATTTCTTTTCCTCCAGACATAAAGAGTGCCCCCTTGTCCTCTGTGATGACCTCATGGTGAATAGCTCTACACCGAGTTCACTATATGATCCACTGATGTATTTATACATGTTGATCATATCCCCCCTTCATCTTCTCAAGAGAGAATATAATCAGTTCCTCTAATCTTTCCTCATAGCTGAGCTCCTCCATGCCTCGTATCAGTTTTGTTGCCCTTCTCTGTACTTTCTCCAGTTCCCCAATGTTCTTTTTGTGAATTGGTGCCTAAAACTGAACTGCATATTCCAGATGAGGTGTTACTAATGATTTGTACAGGGGTAATATGATATCTCTCTCTCTGGAGTCTATACCTCTTTTAATACAAGAGAGGATTTTGCTCAATTTACAAACCGCAGCTTGGCATTGCATGCCATTATTAAGCTTGTGATCTACCAGAACTCCCAGATCCTTCTCCACCATTGATTCCCCCAGTTGTTCTCCCCCTAGTATGTATGATGCATGCATATTCTTAGCCCACAAGTGCATAACCTTACATTTATCTACATTAAACCTCATTTGCCACATAGTTGACCAATTAAACAGTGCATTGAGGTCGGCTTGTAAATTGGAGACATCCTGTAAGGATGTTATTCCACTGCACAGCTTGGTGTCATCTGCAAAGACTGAAATGGGATTTTTAATCCCAGACCCTATATTGTTTATAAATATATTAAAAAGTAAGGGTCCCAACACTGAACCTTGGGGTACACCACTGATGACCCTAGACCATTCAGAGTATGAATCATTAACCACTACTCTATGAATACGATCTTTTAGCCAGTTTTCTATCCATTTACATACGGATTAATCCAAGCCTGTAGACTGTCCTTACACATTAGCCATATGTGGGGAACTGTGTCAAACACTTTTGCAAAATCCAAGTATACCACGTCCACCACCACCCCTCTGTCCAAGGTTTTGCTCACCTCCCCATAAAAAGAAATCAGATTTGATTGACAACTTCTGTCTTTCATGAATCCATGCTGTCTGTTGCTTAAAATATTTTTTTCCAGCAAGAACTCATCTATGTGGTCTTTTCTTAAAAATCCCCTATGTGATAATTTTTTGGTGATAGGTTCTCTTTATTGAGGCATCCAGGGTCTAAAACACCCTGCATGTCTCCCCTGTGCTCCACTGAATGTAATGCATATTGCACCGCATTACATTCTTTCCCGGCTTCCATGGCCAGGAATCTCTCCCCGGGGACCCGGAAGTGACATCATAACGTCACTTCCGGGTCAGGACAAGTAGGGGAGGGAGGAGAGCGGACACATTGACGGCTTAGTGGACAGCGATCAGCCGGGCCCGGGCTCGCAGGTGGGCAAGCGGAGCCTGGGAGACCTCACGGGGGGGTAGGCTGACACTGTGTGGAAGCAATCGGCGACAGCGCTGCCGCCCGAATGCTTCCACCTGACAGGTGAGCCTGCTGCTTGCCCATAGCAGGGCTAAAAGTAGAAAAAGACTACCTGTCCGACGCCCAGAACTACATATCCCGGGCATCGGGCGATAGGAATCAAAAATCCCTGTTAACATACAGACACTTTAGGTTCATATTTTTCAGGTCTGCAGTCACTTTAACACACAGCAGGTTTATGATTTTCAATGAATTAATGAATGAGGTACCCTTTTAAGAAAAACCCAAAACATTATTTTTTACTTCAACACAATGTTAGTGTTAAATGTACTGTATATACAGTAGTAATTGTGATACTTGATATTAGACTTGTCATAAACACAAACATATGTATGTATACATGTTTTTTTTTCTTTTCAGTGCCAACATTGTGAGAAGTCTTTTGTAAACTCTTCGTATTTAGAAAGTCACATAAAGAGGAGGCATACTGAAGAAGCTTCTTTTGGTAATTAATAACCTTGTAAGAACAGTATATTGTAGGCCAATATACTGTGTTCTGACTTTCATTGTAGCCAGTAATGTCCAATATTTTAGGGACTATTCACACTTCTGCACTTAAAATTTTGAAGATCTTTTTTTTCCAAGTGTCAGGCCTTGTTCACCACACAAGCATTGAAAGTAGGCAGTTGGGTCATGTTTTTACCTCTGCCGAACCGACTATCAATGCCACTCAAACTTGTTAAAATAGGGAGTAGATGGAGGTGTACACACGACAGCATTAGCATTGCTTTGTGTTGCAGCAAGCCAAAGATAACACTGCGTGTCGAGTTCGGCAGGCATTGATACGTTGCAGTGGCCTCTATTCACTTCTGCTAAAATGCTCCGTAAGCGTGTTTGTGGTGTTTACAGAGTGTTACAGCAGAAGGCACGGTTGCAAAATGTTAAAAGTGTTCTTTCACATGGGTGACCATCTCTACCATTCTCTTAAAAACAAACCGCAATGGATCGCTTTTCAGAGGGGGGTAGAGCAGGGGCTATCAGGCATTCCAAAAGCAATCCTGCCACCTCCTGAATGCCTGTTTTTTTGTTTTTTTTTTTACATTCCAAGGGGAAGCATGGGGACGGCATGTGTACGACACTGTCTGTCTGCTATGTCGGCATTTAGGTGGTGGTCAGTGGGCAATTGAAACTAAAATCAACTGGCCAGTTTTACTTCCACTTTGCAATCATGTGAAGTGGTTCTAACAATGTAAAAAAAGTTAAAATTTCACAGGTTGTTTGAGGAGCTCACTTGATGCGACTTGAATGCCCGTGCAAAGTGTTTGAAACACACATTAACGTTATAGATGCATTAATGCGCGTTAAAGGTTGCTTTAAAATTCAACGCCTGTGCAAACTCAGCCTTACAGTGCTTTTATTGTTTTGTTCTTTTTTTCTCAGTCCCCCTGTATTCTGGACACAGGAGGTTGATTGTTTGGCATGGACACCATTCAGAGAATGCTTTATATCTCTTGAATGAATGCAAAGCTTTCTCTGATCGACCAAGGTGGGGAGCATGACATCACTCCACCTTGTCTAATCAGAGAACACTTTGCATTCATTCATAAAATGAAAGCATTCTCTGAATGGTCGATTGCCTGTGTTCAGAATGTAGCAGGCCAGCAACTAAGTATGAGACCTGGAAGCAAGTAGAGATCACTGGAGTAGCGTTATCTACTTCAGTATTTCCAGCTTCCAGCGGCATCGGTCAGGTATGGTATGTGCATAAAAATTATTTAGAAATTCCTCTTGCGCTTTATGAAGTTCCTATATAGATAAGCAGCTGACACCCAATACTGAAACCTTAACAGCAACTAGAAGAATTAGATCATATGGTGCAGCGCTATTTAAGGTACCACAATAATACAAAAATGCAAAAAACCTTTCAAAAGCATACGTCACACGTGCGCTTTAAAATAAACTTGCAACAGAGTGAATGGTGTATATAGTCCTGTACCAACTTTACTTTAACATGCGTGATAGTCGGTACTATTTTCTTTAAATCACATTGACATACAACAGACTTGATTGGTGAACCTCGACAGTGATCAAAGTGAAGCACAACATTCCTTTTATGATAGTTCATATACAAACAATTGTGCTCAACTTGAATGAAAAAACATGCATGTGGCAATAACGCATGTGAAATCCAGTGATGGTGTCAGCACACTCCTCCTGTGGCTAGATTGCCCCCTCACCTTAATTCTGCGACCCAATGGGCCCTCACGCCTTTAAGATCACTATAGGATCTTTCTCCCAGGGTGGATGCCTCAGCCACGCTCCTATGGACCCCTCTGTGATGCGTAGGTATTCAGGACACTCTAAGCACTGCTTACAACTGGGAAGGTCACTCATCATAACCATGATGAGTGAGAAACAAAACTTCCATAGTGCAGTAATTCTTGTAAAAAGTTGATATTTAATGTAAATAGGTAATGCTCACTCACAATAGATGATATTATTATTATTATTATACAGTATTTATAAAGCGCCAATAGTTCGCTCACTGCTGTACATTACAAAGGGGGACAGAACATGTGACAGAACAATAACAATACAATGCAAAACATGGGGGGATCGAGGGCCCTGCTCTTTCGAGCTTACAATCTAGGAGGGAGGGGATGGTGGCACAGGAGGAGAAAGCTGTGGGGGATGGAGTGGTAGGAAGAGTGGAGGTCGTCGGCAAGTTACCAGGGGGTGGGGTAGGCTTCCCTGAAGAGGTGGTTTTCAGGGTGCGCCTAAAGGAGAGGAGAGTAGGTGATAATCTGATGGGTTGGGGCAGGGAGTTCCAGAGGATGGGTGACACTCTGGAGAAGTCCTGGAGACGGGCATGGGAGGAGGAGACCAGGGAACTAGAGAGAAGGAGGTCTTGTGAGGAGAAGAGTGTGCGTGCTCGGTGGTACTTGGATATTAGGTCAGTGATGTAGTTCGGGGCAGTGTGGTGGACGGCTTTGTACGTCGGTGTTAGGATTTTGAATTTGATCCGTTGTGCAATCGGACGCTAGTGGAGGGATTGGCAGAGGGGTGTGGCGGAAACGGAGCGGTTAGAAAGGTGAATGAGTCTGGCAGCCGTATTCAGGATGGACTGAAGAGGGGATAGCCAGCGGCAAGGCAGGCCAGTAAGGAGGGAGTTGCAGTAATCGAGTCGTGATATGATGAGGGAGTGGATGAGCTGTTTAGTGGTTTCTGGGGTTAGGAACGTGCGGATTTTGGCGATGTTGCGAAGTTGGAGTCTGCACGAGTTTGTTAAAGATTGGACTTTGGGCTGGAAGGATAGGTTGGAGTCCAGAATGACACCAAGTACTCTGGCCTGCGGGGCGGGTTTGATGGTGGTGTTGTTGGACATCATGGAGAAGTCAATGGGGGGTGGGGTCCGGGCTGGGGAGAAGACAAGAAACTCTGTTTTGGAGAGGTTCAATTTAAGGAAGTGGAGCTTCAATAGGATAAAGACCTCATGCCTGGATACACTGCTTGGGTTCTGGCTTGTTTGGGTGTATAAAGATGGCAGCCGCACCGGATGTGCGTCACCGCAGGCCAAACCGGAAGCTGCGTCACGGCGTATCTATGCGTTACGTCACTGTGACGCGTCACGAGTGACTCACTGTGACCCGTGACTGTGACGCGTCACCGGAAGCTGCGTCACGGCGTATCTACGCGTTACGTCACTGTAACTCGTGACTGTGACGCGTCACGAGTCACAGTGACATAACACGTAGATACGCCGTGACGCAGCTTCCGGTTTGGCCCGCGGTGGCGCACATCCGGTGCGGCGGCCATCTTTATACACCCAAACAAGCCAGAACCCATGCAGTGTATCCAGACATCAGGTCTTCATCCTATTGAAGTGGAATATCATCTGTTGTGAGCATTACCTATTTACATTTAATATCGAATTTTTACAAGAATTACTGCACTATGGAAGTTTTGTTTCTCACTCATCATGGTTATGATGAGTAACCTTCCCAGTTGTAAGCAGTGCTTAGAGTGTCCTGAATACCTACGCATCACAGAGGGGTCCATAGGAGCGTGGCTGAGGCATCCACCATGGGAGAAAGATCCTATAGTGATCTTAAAGGCGTGAGGGCCCATTGGGTTGCAAAATTAAGGTGAGGGGGCAATCTAGCCTCAGGAGGAGTGTGCTGACACCATCACTGGATTTCACATGCATTATTGCCACATGCATGTTTTTTCATTCAAGTTGAGCACGATTGTTTGTATATGAACTATCATAAAAGGAATGTTGTGCTTCACTTTGATCACTGTCAAGGTTCACCAATCAAGTCTGTTGTATGCCAATGTGATTTAAAGAAATAGTACCGACTATCACGCATGTTAACGTTGGTACAGGACTATATACACCATTCACTGTGTTGCATGTTTATTTTAAAGAGCACATGTGACACATGCTTCTGAAAAGTTTTTTTGCATTATGGTATGTGCTGGACCAGTGTAACTAAGTATAAAATATCCATACCTGGAATTCTTCTTTAGGAATGTCTAGGAGAAAATACTACACTGTTAAAACAATTCGCTTCTGAAGGTTACTACAAATGGCAGTTGTTGACCAGTTTTCTTTATATGGCATCTGAAATGCAGAGATGTTAATAGGCCCCTAAGTGCCACAACTCCACCTATTAGGAGAACCTTGCACCTAATTTTGACAAAGCTGACACATGCAGGTCTTATAAAGTGCTATTTAAACAAAACAGCATCACAAATCACTTCTACCCAGCAATGTATAAGGTATGGGGCACATTTAAACTACTCTGCCTGCCTTATACAACAGTAATAGCATTAGTTCCAGGTGAATTAGTAATCTGAAGTCTAGGAATATTTGCCCAGGTCACACAAAATGTCATAGTATAAGTACAGTATGTAATGGAAGAACAGTCTGGGTTTTTCTCTTACCTGTTACAATTACAACACATTTTGATAATAATATAGTAATCATAATATGTTATTACATAAATATGTTGGTAAAGGGTGTACAGAATGTCTGTCTATAGTGCTGGATTTTCTCTAAAACTAGATATTTTAAATGTGTTGTCCTTTGCACAAACAAGGTACTGTCAGTCAAATGAAGCAAAGAATGTTTCATTGAAAAGGAAGTATGGCAAGTGCTCAGTACTGCAGTTTGGTAATTTCAGGAAGAGTTCTGCTCTGTTGGCCCTCCGCCTCATATCAGACCTGAATGCCCTTGTTGATGAAGCAGAACATTTTTGGTTGAAAGGTCATTATGCAATTTGGTAGCACAGAAGACATGAAAAATGTGCTACGATTAGGTAGATTTGGCTGTACAGGTAGCAGAGAGCATAGAAAACTCATCATCCTCTAAATATCCTTTATTATGACACAGGCACAGAGTGTTTTCTAAAGGAAACCTTTATCTTTGAATTTCTGTTTACACTGTTTCTTCTGGATCATACTCTTTGAAATATTGTATATTATCTGTTTCATATTGTGCTTTCACAAAATGGTTGCCACTGCAGGTTTTTCCACATACCCACTGCAGCTAACTCAGATGCTACTTCAGCTCATTACCACTGATACTTGTCACAAACTGGATGATGGATGAATGAACAGATAAGGGCACAAATGGGTATATGCTGCTATATGCCGATCAAAGGTTTTAGTTAAATCCATCAGTGTGCATCAGGATGGTATGATGTCTTTCTCATTGAGTTTCACACTGTAAATTGCTTAATCATAGAATTTGTTATACAGACTGAGATAAATACTTCTATGTAAATGTGGCAGGTTTACAACTTTGGTTAAGTCTTATTAGTTAAAATGTTTTCATATGTGGGGATCTTTATGCTTTCTCCTTAATTGTTAGAAGTCCAGCAGTATGGGAACCACTTGTTTAATCTGGGGCTCTGTCTGCATGAAGTTTGAATGGTCTCACAATGTATTTTGACTTTCTTATGAGGCATACTCATAGGTTATTGAGCTCTTCTTGAAAAATGGAAGTAGTCTGTGAGTGAATATGATTGGGGAGGGGACATTAGATTGTAAGATTCTGAATGGATATGTACTAAGATGAATGGCTTGGTGCTTCCTATAAACTGCATCCGAATTATTTAGAAAAATGAAAGGAAATAAATAAGCATTGAAGTTAGCTGTTCTTATTGGTATTTCAAGCAATTAATACTCCCCACAATTATTTTGTCTTTGCCTTTTTTTCTTCTTTAAGGTGGAAAACAAAGGCAGAGTTCACAGCAATATGATAACCTGTACTATGAAATAAAATGTCTTAAAGAAGAACTTCAGTCTACCAAAAAGCAGTTGGAGACCGAGAAAGTAGCTCATCTGGAGAAACTCTCTCAGGTGAGATGACTGTAGACAGTCAATTCTGCATAATAAGTTACTTTATTTTGCTTTCTTTTGGAAATTGCATTCTTTTCTCATAGTGTTATATGAATTAAATTATTAACCTGGAAGAAAACTAACTTGTTGCTGTTTTGTAGATTTTTAGGACAACTGTAACACAACAGTAACCTTTGCACTTGTCTGTCTATATTCCTTCAGAAGGTCGAGAGACACTAAACTGCCAAGATTAAAGTTTATCTCTATCAACATTTTTGTTTTTAGGTTTGGCAAATCAGGACTATTAAAAACCCTGCCAGTTTATTTTTGTGCTGCCTGTTTCCTTTCCAAGATATTTCATTTAATTTCCTGTCCCAGAGTCCCAACAGAAAGCGAGAGGAAATTTCTATATAGCGAGAAGAAATTTTGTCATTGGAACAGTTGTCTTTAATAGAAAATTTCCCCTCAGCTCCTGTTCTGTTGACAGCTGTAAAATTTTAGATTTATACATTTTTCTTTCTCAGTATTAATGGTCCCTAGGACAAATAGAGATTCTCCCTAGCAGGGACAGAACAGTGAAAAACTGTTCATTGTCATTCAGCTGTCAGAACGTTCTACTTTGCACTTTATTTCTTGTATGTGCATCGATTTGAATAACACAGGTATTTAAAGTGTCTGAACTTCTGCACAGTTTTTACCTTCACAAAGAGTTAACCAGGTCAGTTTCACATTAAGACCAGAGCCAATTAGAATTTGGTTTACTGAATTCAGACCTGTACAAGATGAATTAAAATGTAAACGTTAAAGACACTGTTTAAATGTATGTGTATGTTTATATGTGTATATATAAATATACACTACTCAAATTAAAGAAACACTTTGAAAACACATCAGATCTAAATAGGGAAAATATCATGCTGGATATCTATATTGATATGGACTGGGTATTGTGTTAGGAATGTAAGGATGCCCCGTCGTTTGATGGAAATGAAAATTATCAACCTACAGAGGACTGAATTCAAAGACACCCCAAAAATCAAAGTCCTGGGGTATTTCCTCCCAGATCTGTGCCAGGTCATCACTGTGCACCTGGACAGTCTGAGGTACAACCTGACACCGGCAGATGGACCAAAACATGATAGCTCAGAGGTGTTCTATTGGATTTAGATCAGGCGAGCGTGGGGGCCATTCAATGGTATCAATTCCTTCATCCTCCAGGAACTGCCTGCATACTCCTTCCACATGAGGCCGGGCATTGTTGTGCACCAGGAGGAACCCAGGACCCACTGCACCAGCGTAGGGTCTGACAATGGGTCCAAGGATTTCATTCTGATACCTAATGGCCTGTAGAGGTCTGTATGTCTCTGCATGGATATGCCTCCCCAGACCATCACTGTCCCACCACCAAAACGGTCATGCTGAACAATGTTACAGGCAGCATAACGTTCTCCATGGCTTCTCCAGACCCTTTCACGTCTGTCATGTGCTCAGGATAAACCTTCTCTCATCTGTGAAAAAGCACAGGGCGCCAATTCTGGTGTTCAGTAGCAAATGCCAATCGAGCTCAATGGTGCTGGGCAGTGAGCACAGGGCCCACTAGAGAACGTTGGGCTCTCTGGCCACCCTCATAAAATCTGTCTCTTATTGTTTAGTCAGAGACATTCACACCAGTGGCCTGCTGGAAGTCATTTTGTAGGGCTCTAGCAGTGCTCATCCTGTTCCTCCTTGCACAAAAAGAGCAGATACAGGTCCTGCTGATGGGTTAAGGACCTTCTACGGACCTGTCCAGCTTTCCTGAAGTAACTGCCTGTCTCCTGGAATCTCCTCCATGCTCTTGAGACTGTGCTGGGAGACACAGCAAACCTTCTGGCAATGGCACGTTTTGATATGCCATCCTGGAGGAGTTGGACTGCCTGTGCAACCTCTGTAGGGTCCAGGTATCGCCTCATGCTACATGACACTGACCCTAGCCAAATGCAAAACTAGTGAAAAACAGTCAGAAAAGAGGAGTAGGGAAAAAAATGTCAGTGGCTTTCACCTGTAAAACCATTCCTGTTTTGGCGTTCATCTTATTGTTGCCCATCTAGTGCACCTGTTGTTAATTTCATTAACACCAGAGCTGCTGAAACTAATTAACAACCCCCTCTGCTACTTAACTGACCAGATCAATATCCTGGGAGTTTAATTGACTTGATGCTATGCTCTGATTAAAAAGTGTTCCTTTAATTTTTTGGAGCAGTGTGTCTCTCAGCATCGATGAGGCCTTTAAAGATGTGCAAACTGCCCATTCCGTATGCACTCATACACCCCCATACCATCAAAGATGTAGGCTTTTGTTTTCCTTTAATTTTTTTGAGCAGTGTATATATATTATAGAGAAAGAGAGAGATAATGAGATAAGATTGGTAGCATGTCTTTAAGAATATACTGTATGTGGGTTTTCTGGTAACAGAGGTAGCAGTGTAGTGTGCGTATACTAGTGGGGCATGTAGACTGATACATAGGCTGTAAAAAGGTCTTCAGAGATGTATCTGTCTGCGTTGAGAATCCCTCGCTGATGTCTCCCTACCTGAAGTAAACAAATAGATCTTGAAATGGTGAAATATTTTTGGCCATCTTGCATATCATTATATTTTATACAGCTACAGGAAAGTGAGCATAGGAAAACAATGGAGCTGGAAGTTTTAAAAAAGTTTGACAAATGGAAAGCGGAAGAAAAAGAAAACTTTGAAGATGAAATGAGAAAAGTGAAGGAAATGTTTATGAAGGAGCTTAAAGACGTGACTGATAAGAACTCCTCTTTGGAGAATGTAAGTGACAACTGTAATATAATATTTTTTAAAGTGTTTTTTTACAAAAACAAATGGTTCAAGGACATAAAAAGCAAATACCCAGAGGTGCCTGCACATACATTTTGTTATCATAGTGTAACTTGGTATTTAGGGTATACTGCATGCAAACCTCAGCTTAAAGCTCCAAAGTCAGAGCTGCATCATAATGTATTGCATATTTCAGTTTAAATTTGAGAGGCTCAGCATATTACTTAGATGCAAGGGCAGAAGGTGTTTTAGCTTTGAATCTATTACATGTTAAGCACCCTGGCATCAGAGGCTTTGAAAATACTATGGTAGAATAAAAAAATGTGTACTAAGGAGGTATAGAAACTGTCAATAATAAAGTCTTTATATGAAAATAATACTTAAGAAATATGCAGTATGGAAATATACAGTATAGACTTCACTTTTTCTGATCTGCATACTTGCTCTAGATCAGTGACTTCTTTTCAGAAGGAGATCATCTGTGGCAGCTTCAGCTTTTCTCTCAGTGCACGTTTTTTAAAGAGAAAAATAGAATAGCTGCTGCAAGTATAAAGTGAAGGCACCTAAGGTTTCAAAAGCCCTGCAGATAAGGCTGAATGCTGTGCCATTCTGACAGGCAGAACTTTGTCGCATTTGGAAAATACCAGAGCTTGCAGGTAGGCTCTTCAGTTTCTATTAGTTCATCGTTATGATGAATTGGCTTGCTGGGCACTAAAATATGGTGAAGGCATAAAAGGGTTGGCAAGCTCCTGACCATTAAGAAAGCGTCAGACCGTTGCCTCAAAATGGCCCAGCATTCAGCCATTTATGCAGGGTTTTTGAAACTGCTGCAGTGATGTGCATGTAACTGTAGGTGCTTGAACTTGTAGCTGCTTTTCTGTTTTTATTATTATTATAGAGTCAGAGTCTTAATAACTAAAAGGTATGTTCTGATTTTCATTGTGCCTGCTGCTTTACTCTCTAAGACAGTTTCTCATTGTTGCACATATACATTGATTGATACAATTTACAATTGAGCTTTTCTTAGCTAAATATTTTAGAAGGTTGATGGTGACGGGTTTATAACTGGTACAGCTATAGCGTGACTATTTTATAGATCTTCCATAATGTCTGTGGGTGAGCAGGTGATACGGGGTGGTACACTCCAGCTAGTTGGGTCAACCTTAAAGTAACCCAGCCACACAAGGCAATCTATAAAAGAAGAGGGGATATAGTTACTATACCAGTGTGGCCAGTGTGTTAAAAAGACGCAGATTTGCTGCTCCCCAGCCCCTGCATTTATTCTACACTTTTGGATATGCAGATTATGTGCTCCCTCAATGAATGTGGTGGCTCCTCCCGCTGGCAAATATGTCACTACAGGACTCTTGTCATTTTGAATATATTCAGAATGATGTAGAATTGTAGACAAAATGTTTAATTTAGTCAAAGCAAATAACTGTTTTACCCATCCATTTAAATAAAAAGAAAATTTGATTTATTTAAAATCTGTGGCTGTTGGGCTAACCTCAAATCCACTGCAAAGCAAGATTAGCAATAGTTATGTAGTAGGAATAGTCTAAAAATAGATACATAACCTGGTCTAATACATTGATTTTCTCAAAGAACAAACTTTTTCTTATTCAAAGAAACAAAGCCAGGAACACGGTAGGCTCTGCAGGTAAAAATCTGTTTTAGTAAACTGCCCTATGGGGATAGACCTGATTGTATTTTTCTTGTGTGCTGCTTGTATAAATATTGCTATGGTAGAGTAACAAGTATGTGTTAATGCAGGCTAATTGTGATTTTTATGTCAGTTATGATGAATTAAATACTGTATATTATTATCATTAATAATAATAATATTACTATTATATTATTATGCTCTTTAATTTTATTCCACACTAAGCTGCCAGCACCTATTACAAAGGTATTTTCAAAAATAAAAAAAAAACAAAAAATATAGTGCAGCAATATACTGGAGCACTGTTGCACTTTGAATGCTACTAAGATTTGCAATCCAAAAAAGAGTCTTTTTTGCAGAGTGACTTTATTTGTACAGTTGGGTGAAGCACATGAAGCACCCTGTATACATTTTCAATTGTAACACTTTATAAAAACAGTTTTTACTCTAAAGGATAAGTTCACCTTTTAAAAAAAATGCACATCTTTTGCAGATTAAAAAAAAAAAGTGCATTTTTTTTATTTTTTTACCAGTAGCCTGGAAAGAATGGTTACTGCGATCATCAGATCGCAGGTGCCATGCAGGACTCCTGCAGGCCTGTCGGTGTATCCGTTTGCTTGTACCGCGTACAGGCAAGCAGATGCACACTAACAGGAAGAATTAATGAACTACAACAGTGCCGCAAAGGCTGTCAGTACTTGTAGTTTTCCATTCACAGAATCCTGTGAATAAATGACGCGGCCGGATGAGTGGAGCCCCGTGCAGCCGCATTTTTTCAAAAATAGTGCCAGTTAATGAGGGGAAAAGATACCCCGATAGCTGCCACTAAATGCATCAGAGTGGGTGGAAGCTCCAGGAGTGGGAACATGTCACATGTTCCACCTATAAAACATGTTCCCAAAGGTGAACTTATCCTTTAAAATAATCTATTTCTGCTATGTACTATGTTTTCGCTATCTGTGCTATAAACTTATATCATTAGTTGCATAGGTTTGGTTTAAATGACAAATATTTATTTAGTTTTGAAGGGGGGATAGCACTGCACTATATTTTGTGTTCTTATTATGGTGTTTGTTATCTGCAGGAACTGACTGAAGTGAAGAGACAGAGCCAGCAAAGGATGTCTGGATTAGGAATTCTAGAAGAAGGACTTCAGACTGACCCAGGACAGGGAAAGTCAAAATATCGCTGTGACACTGAAAATATTAAGGAACTTTTAAAAAAGCAGGTATAGTTATTAATGCACTTTAACAGTTGTAATTTATGTTTATTTTTGGTATGTTTTCAAACGATTGACAGGAAATATATTTTGGATTTTCAGTTTGCTGTCAGAGGAATTCATAAAGATATTATTCACATACAGAGTAATCTCATACATATCACACGATCTAGCCTCAACACAATAATTTATTTATGAAGGCTAAGTCTAAAGATACACATTTATGGAGATGTACATGTTTGCACATACATCTGAGCACAGGTATACAGTATATAATGAACAGATATCTGCTGGGGTCTGGAGGGCTTTCAGACAAAAGGTTTGTTATCCAATCAGTGTGTGATTCAATCAAAACAATTGAATCCTCAAACAATCGAATAGCTGTAGCTTCCTTTATAAGAAATTTACACTAAACATCAATCACACAAAGTCGATCAGCCATTGCGGAATGCTATTGAGCGGTTTGTATCAATCAGCATTTTCACATTACCTGGTGGAAACAGAGATGTGGTCAATAACTTACAAAACCCACTTTCCCATGTGTGACACATTGTTTAAATAGGTTATCGACTAAAGGTAGAATATTCCTATTGGATGGATAATTCAAAAAGGAAATTGATCTTTTGTTTATGCTTGTATGACCACCATACCTCAGGGGTAGGCAACCTTTTCTTAGACAACCTAGCAAGGCCGCAATAAAAATGTAAGGACAATGTAAAGCAAACATATAGATGAAAAATATACTAACACAAAAATGACTGTAAAAATACAAACATATCCTCCCTTTTCAGCTTCACTGAAAAACCTGGTATTCATTTTCATTGACAATTTTTTTCATGTCTGGAGAGTAATTCTTCACCCCAAGGCTGATGCAGTAGTCCAGTCGGTTTCACCTTTATTTGTTTTGGCTGACTGGCTATTTGTTTTGAATTCTGTCCTAGCAGGCTGTGCTGAGCTTTCGGTCAGGAGTAAGTAGTTCAGAGGTCAGTAGTATGTAACACAAAGTGCAGGGGTCAGGAGTAAGTAATGTGCATGGGTGGTCAGTAGTATGTAATGCATAGTGCAGGGGTCAGAGATTAGACAACTGAGGGATACTGTACCACAGCTATAGGACAGTGAAGTATGTTTTGGATAGATTGGCCTTTGGAGGTTCAATGCACTACATTTTACAGAGTAAATTGTTCAACTCATGTAAAATGAGCTGATGAACGGTATAAAATATCTTAACCCGTTCATTTCTCTAAAGGAAGAAAAGTGGAGAAATCACATTGAAGAACTTAAACAAGAATATGACCGGGATAAGAACCGTAGCATCCAGCTACTTCGACAGGAACATGATCTGGAAAAGAACCAAGTTATACAGTTGCTTCGGCAAGATTTTGATCGGGAAAAGAACCAAATTGTACATCATCTTCAGCAAGAGCGTGATAGGGAAAAGAGTGAGAAGAACCAGGTCATACTTCAGCTTCATCAAGAGCATAATTGTGATGAGAGCAAGTTGGGCATTTTTCTGTTTTTATTTAAATGAGAGCTACATTCAAATGTTTTGGGTTGAGACCATTGGGATAGGACCGTTTTTTAAAATATCTTTTATCCTTTTCAAATAGCTAATACCTTTTTAGCATAATGTATTTTTTAATCCTCCAACACATAGACATGTACCATCTGTGCATTGTCCTGCAAATGTTGCATGTGTGTTAATGTTTGAAATTATCGCACACTAAGATGCATGTGGTAACACAACACAACGCTTCAAAAAGGACTGAATACAGTCTAAAAATACAACAACTGATTGGCAGATGTTATTTTATCTCTCCAAGTTTATTTAGTTTATGTTTATCCTAGCTGTATATAGAAGAGAAAGAAGGCAGGCCCCATATAATACATAACCAGTGTGTTGAATGGAAAAAATTGTGCAGATTCCCCCATCAACACACTCGGTGGAGATGGGGGAATCCTTCCCGAAGCACTATTGTGTTCTGCTGGCGGGAAAGCCTTCCCCGCCAGCAGAATACAATGATTAGTGTTGCCGCCTATAGCTGACGGCACTGATCGTTCAGGAAAAACCCAATGGGCTGGTAGCCCATACATGGATTGAAATTCAGTCGATCCCTGCTGAACCTTCCGAATTTCAATTCATGTTTGGCCAGCTTAACTTGTATCACTGAGTTTCCCTCCTTAAGTTTAGGTGGAGAACTTATTATTCATAACCACACAGGCAGGTAATGCACCAATGTTCAACTTATTTGTGTTTACTGCTGTATTTACTGCTCCATAAATATACACAGTTGCTGTGTGGGAAGCACAAATTTCAATACTACTGGCACTTTCTTTTAGTGTTTAACACACCAGTCACATCAAGCCCGACTTTGAAATCGTGTGACTTACACTGGGGGACATGCCGATTTCAGGTGCAATTTGTAAGAGATCTGACACTGATGTCTATGCAAATTGCACCAAATGTAGTACATGTACTACTTTAGAAATTCGTGTGGCTCCAACCAAGTCGGAACCACACTGATTTGACCACTGTAATTGCGGACAATAGGGTGCAATATGGCATACGATTTGCAAATCGCACGGCATGCAAATCGCATGCCATGTCACACCCAGTGTGACCAGGGTGTTAGATTAGGATGTACTGTATATAAAAATGAAGTCAATCAGGGCACCTGTGTACAGGAACCCTTTAAAAAATATTCAGTGAACGCAGTACAGCTCTAAGTGCTGATTTGCCATAAGTACCTAATTGTTGCTTATCTTCCTTCAGATTAAAGAATTATTGACCAAACCACCCCCAGCTGTTAAAAAAAATTCTGGTAAGATGTGTTTGTCAGCCTGTTTGTAAGTGTTGATAGTGATATGATACTTATTAATGTCATCAGGTTCATGAAAATGTTACAGGATACTCCTGTTAAACCAGTATATTTGTATCTTCTCAAACAACATCATATTCCTAATATTTAAAGTATATCTTTATCCAAAAGGTTTTTTTTTCTTGAATAGCATGGCAAATGGTTAAAACCCTGTCACTTTTTTGTTTCCTATATGACTATATATATATTTTTGGCATTTTGGACATTTAAAGCTGAACGCCAGGCACAAAAACGGTCCTTTAATTATTTTCCTCACCAAATGTTTTTACAAACCCAAATGCTACATTTTAAAATTAGAAGTGACATCATCATGACCTTTGCAGAGAGCAGATCTTTGGGAGTGATCCAGCAAGCTCCATCCACTACAGGCTACCTGCAGAAAACCACATGAGGGGGCAGAGACAAAATTTGTCTATGTCGAAGAGCAAGCTCTTCCCATTATGAGTGGGCACTCCCAATTGTCAGAGTTGGGGGGACACCTATCAGCCTTCACAGCCACCTGGTCCCAGGACATTTCAAACACCTGGGTCTAAAACATTGTGTTCAGAGGCTTAAAACTCGAGTTTCGGTTTCTGCCTCCACCCCACTTCACACTGTTGAATTTGCCAGCCTTTCCACAAAGGTCCTCTCTCAAGGGGTAATAGTTCCTGTTCCAAAAGAGATAGGTTCCAGGGTTTCTACCTAAACCAATTCACCAACCCCAAGGCAAATTGAGGCATTTACCCAATTTTGGATCTAAAAATTCTCAACAGGTTCCGTCATGTGCAAATTCCAGCATGAATTTTCCAGATCAGGCATTGCTTCTATTCAGCTAGGGGATCATTTGATCTCCAAGGATATCCCTATTTTCCCACCACATCAGTGCTACCTGAGTTTGACTGTGGATGTACAACTTTATCAATCACCTACCCTTGCTTTTATTCTGTCTGCAGCACGTTATATTTTCTCCAAAGTGTTAGCACCTGTCCTAGCTTTGCTTTTAGGGTATTCAGTTGTGGGTTATCCAGATGATCTCCTGGTAATTGACAGTGCAGACCCTGCAGACATATGGTTTGATCTAAAATCTTAGAAATCAGAGCTGGGTCTGACTCATCATTTGTAGTATCTGGACCTGATCTTGGATACAGCCCTGTCCAGGGTCTTCCTCCCTCCAGAAAAGCTCCTAACTCTCTGTTCCTATGTGTGGACCCTGAGATCCAGGAGCAACCCAATCATTTGCTTTTGCATGAAGTTTCTGTGGCTAATGGTGGCCTCCGTAGAGATGGTAATGTATGTCCAAATTTTCTCCAAACTGTTGCTACTCAACATTCTGGCAGCATGGGAAAAACAGACCCAGTCTATTGAATCACTTCATGGACCTGACAGGCAAAACCAGGCTTGCCCCAGCATGGTGGATTTTTGATCCAGCACTGGAACTGAGAAGATCCTTTTTCCTGTTGACCTGGAAGGTACTCACTATGCATGCCAGCCTGTTTGGCTGGGTTGGAGCCCTGGATACTGTCTGGGTATATGGAACTTGGTTGTAAGAGAGAGCTCAGCTTCCGATTATTTTGTGACTTGTCGAACTCAGGACAATCAGGTTGTTCCTCCTTCACTGGATCTCCTTTTTGCAGGGTCACCAGAATTAATTTGGACAATGAACCTCTTGACTGCAGGGTTACACTACCATTACTCAGTTGGACAGTGTTGTGGCAGTGGGCTACATCAAATATAGGGAGGCACCAGTAGTGGCAGAGTTCAAAAAGGAGCAGACCTGATTCTGCCTTGGGCAGAACTGCACGTCCCGCTTCTGAGCACTGTGAACATTCCAGGCATGAAAACTGACTATACAGACTTTCTCTGTCACAAACATCTGGATCCCAAAGATTGTTCTCTTTAGCAGGGGGTGTTTTGAGCTCTGTCACAGGAGGGGGATTCCAGACATGGATGTCCTATAGAATCCAGTTTTAAATAAACTGGACAGGTTTGTAGCCAGGACCAGGGATTCTCAAACCTTCTCAGGGGATGTTCTGGTAACTGTTCGGATAAGTTCAACCTGATCTATGCCTTTCCCCCTCTGAAGCTCCTTCCTTGTCTGCTCCATGAGATGGAGTGCACTCTGGTGATACTAATTGCACTGGGTCAGTTGCACTGGACGTTGTGGTACTTAGATATGCTCAGATTTCTGGCAGTCTCTGTGGCCCCTTCCAGGGATCCGTTCACCATCCCGATTTTCAGTTGCTGGCTTTAGTGGCTTGACTTTTGAAACACAGGTAGTGAAAAACAGAAGCCTAGTGGATTCACTCATCCCTGTGCTTTTGAAAGCTAGGAAGTTGACTTCTTGCAAAGACTTAACATCGCACCTGGGAGGCCTATCTGTTGTAGTGCGAGGCTAGGGATGAATCCTGTCTTGTCCATTCAAGTCTGGATATTGGTCTTGAGTACCATCAAGGGTCAGATCTCAGCCCTTACATATCCTTTTTCTAATGTCCACTTGCCTCTCACTCCATAGTGAAAGCCTTTGTGCAGAATGTTACTCACATTATCTCCTCTGTTTGCGCACCAGTTACACTGTGGGATTGCAGCCTGGTTTGGTTTGTTTTTTGGCAGCTGCTCTTTGAACCCGTCAAGGATATTCCACAGGCTACAGTTACTCTTAAGGCTGTTTTCCTTGTTGCTATCAACGCTGCAAGCCATGTCTCTGAGTTAGCAGCCTTACCTTGCAGCTAGCTTTTTTAATATTACATGGGGGTAAGATTGTCTTGCGACCTGAGGCCTCTTTTCTTCCCAAGGTGGTTTCCTCCTACCGCCTTAACCAGGACATTGTGCTTCTGTCCTAATGTCTTGCTTCAAAAGGAGTCTTCTCTGCACTTTCTGGATGTGGTATGCGATGTGTGAGCCTAACTCTCAGCTACATTTTTCTTTAGTTTGATTTACTCTTTGTCATTCTTGAGGGTCCCCATAGGGGACATCCATTGTTTCTCCATTTTCGGTTAAAGCAAATTCTACCAGATCAGTCAGTGCTTCATGGACTTTTCAGCATCCCGCATCTCTTTCCCATATTTACAAGACAACCACTGTCTTCTGTTTGCACATTTTTAAGTTTTACCAGGTGGATGTTTAGGCCTCCTCTGATGCCAGTTTCAGGTACAAGGTGGTCTAGTTCTTTGAGTTTTAAAGCCCCGTGTTTTGCCCATTTGTTGTTGAACCTGCTGGCATTTGTTTTCTTTGTTGCCATATGTTTAAGATCATGTGCTCTGTAATGTATGAGTAAGAAAATAGATTTTTTTATTTACCTGTAAGATTCTCTCTTAGAGTACATTACAGGACACAAATACCTCCTCTCTCTTCCTATGATTAACTTTCCAGTGCTTGCTACTAAACTTAGGTTTGCCCGGAGCGGGAGGGTATGTGTTAGGGCTATCCTTACAGTTTTGTTTGCCAGTGTCCAGTCAGCTGAATGTAGCTGTATCCATTAAAGATCCAGTGTCCTACAATATACTCCAGGAAAGGGATTTTACAGGTAAGTAAAAAATCCTATTTTTCAGTTTATGTAGGTACTAGTGTATGTAGGCACTTAGACCTGTGACAATATCCTTTTTAAAAGCATTGGTCCAATTCTGCACTCCTGAAATAAACATCCTTATAGTGGTCTGGTCCTTCGAGGGCTTACCTCTAATGTGACCATCAGAACACTGGACCCATAGCTCCCACTCGGCCATTTTTTTTCCATCTGGGCCATTATGCAGCAGTATGTTTTATAGAAGGAGTAATCCCTATTCATCCACAATCCTCATAAGGAACAGATAGACATTTATCTTGTTGGCGCATACATTTGTTTTGTGGACTTTGATGTGCCACTTATTACTAGACCTGTAGACTACATTCTCATAACTGACTGTTCTGCACCTGGAGGTGGCACTGCAGATGGGCTTTGAAACTGCAACGCTTGCTCTCAATAGAAGAAGGAGTCAAAAGCACAAGCCAGTGCTGTTAGTTAGTTATTTAGCTTAGTTTAGTTTAATTTACCAGTAAAATAATCTTTTAGGCATGTAAGTTTGATAACTGGAACTTAGATTATAGGTTTTAAGTTAGCTGAACTGTTTTTACTCAAAGCGCCCATGAAATTATAGGAAGCATTTATATATATATCACCCCTCTTTTGCATTATTAAACATATACTGTACATATTCACTGGCACAGTGCAAAGGTGTACTTTCTTAGCTTAACATGCTCTTACATGTAGTAGTATTTGAACCCATGATATTGGTGTTGTAAGACTAGTAAGCACTTGGCAACCCAGCTTCCCCATGCATGTTAGGGATGTTCCTGCCTGTCTCATTTCCCAGTCACTTTCTGTTTCAAACATATTTTTGTTAAAAAAAAAATTTTAAAAAACAAATATTTGTTTTTTTTTCTATTATTCTGTAGATCCAACAACTGTGCAATCATTACACAATGTTGAAAGAAAACATTCTGCAACTGCCTTCTCCACTAGAGGTATGAGATTACTTATTTGTGTGACATTGCATTAACAAGCTTTGCCTTGTGCAGATACATATTCATCTTACTGTGACAAAATAAGTGGCTGTGCATTGTAGCCCAACACAACCCAATGTTGGTCACACATTTGTCGATTTGGCCAGGTAGACAGATCTTTATAGCGTGGAACTGTTCAGCATTTATGCTGAATGCAGATGGGGTAATTGTGCTGTTGGATTTACCACTCTGCCTAATTGATTATCTAGCAAATCCTTTCTCAGTCAGGTTTCTGTGGCATGCTAGGCTTTCTCTGGAGGTTTCTAGGGGTTCCTTGACTAACCACAAATGTAACAACAGGACATTCTTCCTCCAACTATCCAACAATTTAAGTGGGTACTTGTTCCACTGTCCATACATGTATAAAACCCTTTTCTCATTTGTCCATCAGTACAGAAGACCGTTTTCTACTGACCACCAATGTAAGGGGCAACATCTGTACATTCCTTACATTGAATAATTTGTGCTGTGTTAATATAAATGCACAATTATAAAGAACATAGGGGTGTCAAATTTGATCCACACCAACTATGCTAAGTACAGCAAATGCATTATTCAATCTTTAGGCTACGTTCACACTAGCCTTGTGTGCAGGCGGCAGAGAGGCGTTTGGAAAGCGTTTTTACCGCTTCCCAAACGCCTCTGCCAATTCTGCACATTACAGCACATGGTGCTGTTCTAACGGGAGCGTTTGCGTCGCGTTGCGTCGCGGCAAAACGGACGCCTCTGGACGAGTCAGGAGGCTTTGAAGCCTCCTATTCTTGTCTATGGTGCCGCTCCGCAAACGCCCGGCCGGCGTTTGCGGTGCGGTTGTGACGCGGTTGCGGGGCGTTTGCGGAGTGGTAACACCACTCAAACTGCATTATAGGCGTTTGTGGGGCGTTATTAACGCTCGGCAAACGCCTAGCAACCGCCGCTAAACCGCGCATGCGGCGTTTACGGAGCGTTTGCCGAGCGTTAATAACGCTCTGCAAACGCCGGACCAACGCTTGCCAAACGCTATAGGGGCGTTTGGCAAGCGTTGGCAAAACAGCCTAGTGTGAACGAGCCCTTAATGATAATATCTACAACTTACTGATTATGCTACTACGAGCTGTCGATCTATGTATTCTTAAGAAGGGTTCTCCGACACCTAAGAACATTCAAAGATTCCCCCTGGATGAAAAAGGTTGAGAAAGGCTGTTCTAGCAGATTACAGTTGTGAGGGAGTATTGTCTTCTTCCCAGACAGAGGGTGATTAATTACATTTTAAAGATTCTTTTTGACTGGTGACCAATGGCTTGTTTCAGGGCAGTGATCATTTTGTTTTCTTCACCAATGACCCGAGACATGCTTGAGTTTGATATGTACACACTTGTTTCTTTTTTTTTTTAATTTAAATATTTATTCATTTTTCAAATAAGACAATACACATTTCCATAGTGTAAAATATAACATTACAAAATCTCATAAAACACTAATTTCAAATCATTTTCTCCCCATGACACCCTTCCTTTTTTCCCTCCCACCTCCCACCCCGCTTCAACATACCCCTGACATCTATCTGATCTACTTGTATCTCATATCCTCTGGAGACCGAGGCCTGGAAAAAGGAAAAGGAAAGAAAGGAAGGCCAATTCCTATATTTTCTCTCTCTCCCTATCACTTCCTCTTTTTCCTTCCTTTCTTCTTGTCCTCTCTTTCCCTTTTCTTTATGCTTACTTACTCAGTACCTTCCTTTACCTTCCCTTTGAACTCCTCCCATTTCTCCCATTTCATATGATATGTCACCATCCTATCTTCCTGTATATAATAAAGTTTTTCCAGTCTAGCAATCTGGTCCACTCTATTTATCCAGTCCTCTTCCCTCGGTGCTTCAACTTTACCCCAGAACTTAGGAATCAGACTTTTTGCTGCATTTAAGTAGCACAATATACTCAGTTCTCTATATTTATTTCCAGGTAATTTTGAGTTATGAAAAAGACAGGTTTCAGGATCCAGTCCTATCTCCATTCCAGTGATATTCGTGATTTGATTTATAATTTTTTCCCAATATACTTGTATTTTTGAGCATTCCCACCATATGTGATACATCGTGCCCAACCCTCCACACCCTCGCCAACACCAAGGTTGCTTCTCCTCACTCATCTTGTGCTCTATCACCGGTGTTAGATACCACCTTGTCAAGCATTTAAAATTCATTTCTACCTCACGCATGCTAATATTTTCGTGTACCATTCTAAATATTTTCCTCTGTGTGTGCTCTTCCCACTCCACTCCTAGATCCTTTTCCCATTTTTCTATATATTTTAATTTAAACTTACTATCTAAGTCTGTGAGAGCTTTATATGCTTTAGCACTGCTGTGTTTCCCATCACCTCTATCTTCTAAGTATTTCTCAAATTCATTCCACTCTTTCCTAGTTCTGAGGGGCTTCGTCAATTTCTCCACAAATTGTTTCAATTGATTGTATCTCCATATATCTAACCTAGTGAAAATCCTTCCCTCTTCCCTTTTCAAATCCTCCAGTGTTCTTAAGTGTACCCCTTTCATTACATCTCTCAGCTGAGTGTCTTCCTTCATAATCCATCTACCTGAAATCTCCTTTTTACCTGGGGGGAAAAACTCTGAATTTCTTAGTGACATCAGCAGTGAATTGAAGTCCCATTTCCTCTGTTTGTGCATTTTATCCCACTCCCTTATTACAATCCTCGTGTATATACTCGTGCTCTCCTCTAATTCTCTAAACTGTGGTGACACCCATACACTCCTACCCAGATCCTTTCTACTAAGTGTGTTTTCAATCGTGACCCAATGTTTACTCTTTGAGTTATGTGTCCAGTCAAAAATTCTTGCTAGAATGACTGCCCTATGGTATCTTTTAAAGTCCGGTAATCCCAGCCCCCCTTTTTCTTTATTTCTGCTTAACACATCATATGATATCCTAGGTTTTTTATTTTTCCATATATATTTAGTTACCATTCGCTTAATTGTCTTAAAATACAACTCTGGGAGATTAATGGGAATCATCTGGAATTTATACAGTATTTTCGGGAGAATTACCATTTTTATCAGGTTAATACGACCCAGCCAGGAAGGATTCCCACTACCCATTTTCCTCAATTCCTCTCTGATTTCGTTTAACATTGGGATATAATTAGCTTTGTAAAGATTTTTCTGTGAGGAAGTAAGTTTTACTCCCAGGTACTTTATTTCTCTATCTTTCCATATAAAGGGAAACTCTCTCTGTATACTTTCTTTTTCACTCTTTGGAAGATTTATATTTAATATCTCTGTTTTGCTCGGGTTGATTTTTAGATTTGACATTTCCCCATATTCTTTCAGTGTTTTCATTAGGTTAGGAAGTGTTATTCTCGGGTTTCCAACATAGAATAATAAATTATCCGCAAAAGCAGCTATCTTATGTTCTGTCTTTCCAACATTTATTCCCCTTATATCTATATTTTTCCTAATTGTTGATAACAGGGGTTCTAATGATAGAACAAACAACAGTGGGGAAAGTGGGCATCCCTGTCTGGTTCCATTTGACATAGAAAAGGTCTCTGATCTCTCTCCGTTTACCATTACCATCGCGGACGGTCCTTCATACAACTTTCCAATCCACTTTCTCATCCTACTACCCAGTCCCAAGATCTCCAGTGTGTCTATCATAAAACTCCAGTTAACCCTGTCGAACGCCTTCTCCGCATCAATCGAGAGCAGCACTACTGGTTTTTTTTCCAATTTACTTTTCTGTATAAGCATCAGGGACCTCAACCCATTATCTCGACCCTCTCTTCCTCTAACAAAACCCACCTGATCTCCATGTATCCAATCTGGCATCAGATCTCCTAACCTATTCGCCAATACTTTTGCATACAACTTCGTATCTACGTTTAATAATGATATCGGTCTATAACTTGAACAGTTGGTAATGTCTTTACCTTCCTTATGTATCAAAACCACCTGTGCCAGAAGGGATTCCTGTCTTATCTCCATCTCTCCCCCCAACGCCTCCATATATCTCTTTAACTTAGGTATCAGTATATCAGCATATTTTTTATAATACCTCACTGTATACCCGTCTGGACCTGGGCTTTTTCCCGTCTTAAAGCTTTTTAATGCTATTTGTAGTTCTTCTTGTGTGATATCAGATTCTAAGGAGTTTAATAACTCTGCATTTAATTTTGGTAATCCTGCCTTCCTTAAATAATCTCTTCTTTTTTCAATATTTATTACTTTATCTTTATTTATATCATCCTTGGGGGCAATATTGTATAATTTACTATAGTAATCTTTAAATACCTTTGCAATGTCTTTGGTTGAATGGACTAACTCTCCTTTGGAGTTTTTTATTTTATCTATGTAGTTCCTATTCTTCTTTCTCCTCAAGGCTCTCATCAAGTATTTTCCTGATCTATCTCCCCATCTATATCTTTCTCCACTGATCTTATTAAAAGTTCTCATTTTTTCTTCCTCCATTACTTTCTCTAGTTCTTCCCTCTTTTTTATCACTCTTTGCTCTATCTCTTTCCTTATATTATTTTTATGTAGGCGTTCCATCTCAGCTATTTCCTTCAATAGCCCACTGATCTTCTCTCGTCTTTCCCTTTTTTTCTTTGCCCCAGTCGCAATAAGGATACCTCTTATATATACTTTATGTGCCTCCCAAACTGTAGCTAGTGATACATCCCCTGTTTCATTTTCCTCAAAGAACCTCTCTATTTCCTCTCTGATCTTCCGGTCAGTATCTGGATCCATGAGGAGTGTCTCATTCAATCTCCATGATAAGCCTCCTGATACCTTCCCTCCCCATCTTAATTCCGATACTACAGGTGCATGGTCCGAGAAAGTTATTGCTTCTATTTTAACTTTAACCAAATCCTCAACGAGTCGATGGTCTACCATAATATAGTCCAATCTAGAGTATGTCCTATGTACACTAGAGAAAAAGGTGTAATCTCTATCTCTCATGTTAACAACTCTCCAACTATCCACCAATTGACACTCTTTCATCACCCTTTTCAATAATCCCATGGACCTGTTTTCCCCTCTCTGTACTCTGGATGTTGTATCTATTTGTGGATCCATACAAATGTTAAAGTCTCCCGCCACTATTAGATATCTTTTTCCAAAGTCCATCAATCTTCTCATAACTTCTTTCAAAAACTTCTCTGGCTTTCTATTAGGGCAATATATGTTTACAAGCGTACATTCTATGTCCTGTAGTTTACCTTTCAAGAACAGAAACCTCCCCTCTGGGTCCGTCTTTCTATCTTCTAGTTCAAACCTAATGTTTTTTGCAAATCCTATAGCTACCCCTTTAGCTCTCTTAACTGGGGAATCTGCATAATACCATGTCGGGTGTTGTCTAGAGCTTAGCTTAATATTTTTTTTTAACTCTAGGTGTGTTTCCTGCAAAAAGACAACTGAGGCCTCTCTATGTTGTAGTTCCCTGTATAGTCTAAATCTTTTACCTGGGCAATTTAATCCATTTACATTATGGGTTACCAAGCGTATTTCCTCCATATTTTATTTGTCTTCTTCCTTTTTTTTTTTTTTACCCTTTCCCCTCCTCTTCCTCCTCCCAAGACCTCTCCTTTCATACAAGATGTCAGTTTTAAAAATCCCTGTCCCTCCCTAATTCTCTCCCTCCCCTCCAACCTCCCCCCCTCCACCCCCCCCCTCCCCCCCACCCCATCCCCACCTCTCTCCCCCCCCTCAATCCCCCCCTCCTCCCTCCCCTTACCCCTCCTCCCTCAGATACTCCTCCCTCCTCTCCCCCCCCCCCATTAGGCTTTTTATTTGCCTATGAATCATTTGTGGAAAAGGTCCCACTTTTGATTCCTACCTGGGAGTTCGGCTCTGTCCATGTGGCGCTCACCTTCCCCCCCTCCTCCCCGGTGTCCCTCTATTTATCTGCTCTCTGTTTTCTCTCCTTTTTTTTTTTTTTTTAATTTAAATATTTATTAAATTTTTCATAGCAATACAAATACCCAAAAAGGGGAAATACTTCTCATATAGATAAACATTTATAACATTTCTCCCTTTCCCCCGCTAAAAACTCTTTTCTTTCCCATCCCACCACCCCCCCATCCCACCCCCCGTCCCCCTCCCCCCCCTCTGCAGACTCTGGCCCATTCTAGTCTCTCGAGGCTTAATGATTTTTTGCTAACATCCTAGTTTATATTTCCCTATATTTCTCTTTCAATCCTGCTCTTTCCCACTTTTCCCATCTCCTGTAGTAGACTCTCATCCTATCTTCCTGCATATGGTATGATCTTTCCATTCTACCTATCTGGTTCACTCTTTTTATCCAGTCCTCCTCCCTCGGAACCTCAGATTTCCGCCAAAACTTGGGTATCAGCCCTTTCGCCGCATTCAAGAAATACCATATACCTGAGTCTTTATATTTATTTACCGATGTCTCCACATTGTGTAGGAGGCACGTCGTTGGGTCTAGCCCTATGTCGATTTCAGTTATTTCTTCAATCAATTTGACTATTCTCTTCCAAAAAATCTGAATTCTTGGACATTCCCACCATATGTGGAACACCGTGCCTATCTCTCCACATCCTCTCCAACACATATTTGAGTTTTCCCCATTCATCTTGTGCTCTACACTCGGAGTAATGTGCCATCGTGTCACACACTTATAATTAATCTCAACCTCTCTCATACTAACATTATCGTGTATCAATCTAAACATTTTTCTCTGTTTATCCTCATCAAACCCAACTCCCATATCCCTTTCCCATTTAGTTATAAAAATTAACTTTGTGTTTGTGTCTAATTCTGTGAGTATTCTGTACACTTTTGATATACCGTGCTTCCCATCCCTTCGTGTCTCCAACAACCTTTCAAACATGTTCCACTCCTGTTTTAATCTCAGGGGTTTCGGTAGATTTCCAATAAAACATTTCAATTGATGATATTTCCACTCATCTATTCTAATAAAAATGTCTCCCTTCTTCTCTATTAAATCTTTAAGTGATCTCAATTCCCCCTCCACCAAAACGTCTCTCAGTTGGGTATCCTCCTTTCTAAACCATCTCCCTGATATCTTATTCTTTCCCGGGGGAAAGAACTCAGTGTTTGTGAGAGGCATTAATATAGAGTTAAATTCCCATTTCATATTTTTGTGTAAATTGTCCCATATCCTTAAAACATTTAAAGTGTAGATACTTGTGCTTTCTTTAATTCCTCTAAACTGTGGTGGAACCCATATCACCTGACTCAATCTGATGCCACTAAGATCATTTTCTATTGTTGCCCAACTTTTCCCCTTATGGTTAAATGTCCAGTCATATATTCTTGCTAAAACCACTGCCTTGTAGTATCTCTTGACATCTGGTAGAGCCAATCCCCCTTTCTCTTTAGTCCTACTCAATGTTTCATATGCAATTCTAGGTTTTTTATTCTTCCATATGTATCTTGTTAACATTTTTTTCATTATCTTAAAGAAGGCCTCTGGAATTTTAATTGGTACCATTTGAAATCTATACAGTATTTTAGGCATAATTACCATTTTAACTAGGTTTATACGTCCTATCCAGGATGGGTTTCCTCCTTCTAGTCTTTTTAAATCTTCCCTGATCTCGTTTATCAAAGAGATATAGTTTAATCTATACAGATGCTTATATGAGGCAGTGAGTTTTATTCCTAGGTATTTTATCTCCTTTTCTCTCCATATAAAGGGGAATTCTTTTTGTAATTTTTCTTTTTCATTCTTTGATATATTAATATTCAGGTTCTCTGTTTTCGTTGGATTAATTTTTAGATTTGATAGTTCACCGTACTCCTTCAGGATCTTCATTATATTTGGGAGAGTTATTCGGGGATTCCCCACATAGAACAATAAGTCGTCCGCAAAGGCCGCTACTCTATGTTCTATGGTTTCTATCTGAATTCCCTTCACTGATCCACTGTTCCTTATTGTTGACAACAGAGGTTCGAGTGACAACACATATAGTAAAGGGGACAGTGGGCAGCCCTGTCTTGTACCATTAGTCATTCCAATGGGTTCTGATCTCTCCCCATTTACCGTGATAATTGCAGTGGGCTCTCTATAAAGTTTACTTATCCATTCACGCATTCTATCACCTATCCCCAGCACTTTTAAGTTGTCCATCATAAAGCCCCAGTCCACTCTATCAAATGCCTTCTCTGCATCAATTGACAAGAGCACCACCGGGGCTTTCCCTTTTCTACTTTTCTGAATAAGCATCAGGGTTCTCAAGCCGTTATCTCTACCTTCTCTCCCTGGAACAAAGCCCACCTGGTCTCCATGGATCCATTCAGGCATTAGATCTTTCAACCTGTTTGCTAACACCTTTGCATACAGTTTAGTATCTGTGTTCAATAATGAGATAGGTCTATAGCTGGAGCACTGAGATGGATCTTTTCCCTCCTTGTGAATAAGTACCACATGGGCCTGTAGGGATTCTCTCCTCACCTCCATCCCACCTCCCAGAGCATTCATATATTTCTCCAACTTGGGTAGCAGTACTTCACTAAATTTCTTATAGTACCTAACTGTATAGCCATCCGGGCCTGGGCTTTTTCCCCCCCCTGTGCTTCTTAACGCTGTTTTAATTTCTTCCTGGGAAATTTCTGCGTCTAAGGAGTTCAACTGTACTTCACTTAGTTTTGGTAATCCCGCATTTTTTAAGTATATCATCTTTTTTTCATTACTTCCCTCTTGAGCTTCTTTTATCGGAGCATGGGGACTAATATTATATAACTTTTGGTAATACTCCGTAAACACTTTAATAATCTCTTTAGTTGAGTGGACCAACTCCCCCTTTGAACTTTTTATCTTTTCTATATAGTTCCTATTTTTCTTTTTATTCAAAGCTCTCATTAGATATCTTCCTGGCCTGTCTCCCCATCTATATCTCTCGTTCAAAACCCTGTTGTATACTCTTCTCTTCTCCTCATCCATCAACCTCTCAAGCTCATTTTTCTTGTCCAATAACTTCTGTCTCGTATCTTTTGTTATTTTCTTCTTATGGACCTGCTCCAAGTCCAATATTTCTTTTAAAAGCCCACTGACCCTCTCTCTTCTTTCCTTTTTTTTCCTTGCTCCTGCCGCAATCAAGATTCCTCTTATAAATACCTTGTGGCTTTCCCAGATTGTAGCGATCGACACTTCCTCTGTCTCGTTCTCCCTAAAGTATACCTTAATCTCTTTCTCGATTTTCTGAGCTAAATCCTCATCCAGAAGAAGAGCCTCATTCAACCTCCATCCCAATCCTCCAGTCCACCTGCTTCCCCATCCCATTTTCATTACGACCGGGGCATGATCCGAGAACGTCCTCGTCTCTATGTCAATTTTAACCAGGTGGTCTATAAGTTGATGGTCTATTAAGATGTAATCCAATCTCGAGTATATCTCATGTGCATTAGAGAAGAAGGTATAGTCTCTGTCTTTCATATGCATTATTCTCCAGATGTCCACCAGTTGATATTCATGCATCACTTTTTTCAAGGCTCTCAGAGACCTACTCCCCTCTCTTTGCACGGAAGAGGTATTATCCTTTTGTGGGTCCATACAGAAATTTAGATCTCCTGCTACTATCAAGCGCCCCTTTTTAAACTCCATTAATTTTCTCAACAGACCCTTCATATACGTCTCCGGGTTTTTATTAGGGCAGTATATATTGGCTAAAGTACACTCAATCCCCTGAAGTCTACCTTTTAAGAATAAAAACCTCCCCTCCGGGTCGGTTCTTCTATCCTCCAGCTCAAATCTCATATTCTTTGCTAAGCCTATTGCAACCCCTTTTGCTCTTTTAATTGGAGAATCTGCATAATACCATGTTGGAAAATATTTGGATTTCAATTTCACATTTGCCTCTATCTCAAAATGCGTCTCCTGCAAAAACACCACTGACGCAGCCCTATGATGTAACTCATTAAACAACCTAAATCTCTTCCCTGGACAACTCAGCCCATTCACATTATAGGTTATAAACTGTATATCTTCCATCTTTCCCAATTAACGCCATCTCTCTTCCAGATTGCCTCTTCCTCTTTATCCCATCTGTCATGCAGAGTGTTAACCCAATACCTCCACCCCTCCCTCCCCCAGCCAACTCCCATCCCCTCCCCCCACCCTCCTTTTCTCCCAACCCACCCCCCTCCCTCCCCCCCTCCAACCCCCTCCCCCCCCCCTCTTTTTAGGCCTAACATTTGCCTACTAATCATTTATGGATTACAAAGTCCACTTTTGATTTATTCCTTGGGCTAAGACTCCGTCCATGGACGACTTTCCCCTTATCTAACCTCCCCATTACCCCCCAAGCCCCTCCCATATTTATCATAGGCACCGAAAAGAATAACGAGGGTGATAGGGGGGGAACAGAAAAAGATAATGGAAACCTATTTCTCTTCCTCCATCCCTCTCCCCCTATCCCCTGCCCTCCATCTCCTCCCACCCACATATTGCCAGTCCTCTTTTCTCTTCATTCTATTTTCCCATTGTTCTTCTTCCCAACCAGGGATTTCCATTCTTTGGATTTTTAAACTATCACAGAAATTTTTCAAATCTTCTGGAAACCTGAGGTATGCTGTAGTCCCATTTTTCCATCCTATTAGGCACTCGGGAGTCCCCCATCTATATTGCACATTTTGTTCTTTCAACCTTTCCAATAGGGGTCTCAAAATTCTCCTTCTCCACAGAGTCTCTGGAGCCAGATCCGCATATATCTGTATATCTCCTCCTTCATACTTAATTACTGATTTTCCCTTGGACTTCTTCCAGATTTTTTCTTTATCCCGAAGTTCATAGAATTTAGCTATTATATCTCTCGGCCTTTCTTCCCCCAGGTTTCTCAGAGATTTTCCTTTTCTAAAGGTTCCTTCTATTTTAGACCCTTCCATTTCTGAGCTGTCTGTTATAGTGTTAAATATTTTACAAACCACCTCTTGCAGATTTTCTCCCTTTGAGTTTTCTGGGACCCCACGTATCAAGATGTTCCTCTTCCTATCTTTATTTTCTTGTAACTCAACCTTATACAGCAGTTTCTCTTGGGCTCTCCCTATATTGGTTAGTTTTTTTTCCAGTTCAGAGATAGCCTGGGCCTGACCTTTAACTTTCTCCTCCGTTTCCTCAACTCTCTCCAACAGGTGTCCCAGATCACTACGAATATTTACCATTTCTTGTTTTATTGTTTTCTCCAGTTCTTTAAACATTTCTGCCATTTCTTTTTTATTAGGTATTTGTAGATCTTTTTCCATCGCTGTATTGCCTGGTATTTGCTGATTACTAGTATCAAGGCCTAATGATACTCTAGGACTGCTTTCCGAACTGAGGTCTGCTTCTCCTCTTTCAGTCCTGCTCTGGGGTCTTTCTGGGGTTACGTTTCCTTGGAATGTATATTTTTTAATTGTAGCAGCCTGGGACCCTTTAAGCCCACTTCCTTTTACGTTTTTATTTTTCATTTTTCTCTATGGCGCTTTTCCTTCTTATAGTCCTGTATAAATTCGTGGGTGAGGAGGGGAAATAGTTCTTTAAACTTTTCAAGTTTCTGCCCTGTCCCCTTGCTGGTTTTCCTTTTTCTCCTTTTTTTTCCTCTTCTTCCTTCTCCTCTCACCCCCTCCTTCCCCTTAAGCCTCTCTTCTTCTCTCTGGGGGCGTCTTCCACCTTTTGAACATTCTCCAGGGGTCCCCCCTTTCACTTACACTCTGTTTCTTGGAGATCAACACACTAGTTCCTCCAAAGCAAATCACAGTTCATTCATAATCACTCACCCTCCTCCTGTATCCTCTTCCAGTGAGTGCCTTCTCGCTCAGTTCCTCTGAGGGTCCATTCATGGGGGGGGGACTCCCCAGGGTCTCTTCGGCCTGCTTGTCCAGTTCTCTGTAGATCTTCTTATAATTTCTTTTGGGCTCAAGGGGTACTAGTGGGATAGGGGGAGAATGAATCTGTCAGCGGCAAAGAGGTCGGCGTTGCTCTCTCACTGCAAAACGCCGGCCGGCCGGCTTCCCGATCTCCCAGTAATGCTTTGCGGCCGGTCACGTGATCGCACCGGCCCCCTTCGTCTCCCAGCGTCCAGGGACTCTCTCTCTGTCAGTCTCCAGACGCTCCTCTCACTCCCCTCGCCCGCGTCAAACTCTCCTCCAACGGGAGGCGCCAGGCCGGGTAAGTCCCACACCGCTGGGCTCTAACATGTCTCAGGGGCTAGGCTTGGAGGCTTGGGGAGGTCAGACAGCGGAGCTCCGTCCACGAGCTCCTACATTGAGCTCTCTCCTGCCGCCATGTTCAGGCCCCGCCCCGCGAACAAAAAGCTCTGTTTTCTCTCCTAATTAGCTGCCATTCCTCTTTTCCCAACATATATGATTCTCCCTCCTCCTCTTCCCATTCCGGGATCTCTATTCTCTGCAGTTCAAATTTGTTACAAAATTCTTTCATATCTTCAGGGGTTCTCAATAATGCAGTGACTCCATCTCTCCAGCCGATTAAACATGCTGATCGACCCCATCTATACTGCACATTATGTCTTTTCAACAGTTCCAACAATGGTTTCAGTGATCTTTTTCTTCTCAATGTCCCAGGTGCTATATCTTCAAAAATTTGAATATTTTTTCCTCCATATTTAATATTCGATCTTCCCTTAATCTTCTTCCATATCTCATCCTTATCTCCATAATTATGAAATTGGACAATTATATCTCTTGATTTTTCTGGGCCTTTTTCTTGTTGGAATTTTCCTATCCTATAAGCTCCATCCAATTTATACGTCTCCGCACCAGGTCTATCCATTATGGAGTTCAAAATTTTGCATGTGGTCTCCTTTAAATCTTCCCCCTGTAGCAACTCTGGGCCTCCTCTTATTCTAATGTTTTTTCTCCTTTCTCTATTTTCTTGGTCCTCCATCATATAAAGCAGTCTTTTTTGTTCCTTCCGGGTATCCACTATCAATTTCTCTATTTTTGGGATAATTTGAGTATGGTATTTGACTGTCTCCTCGGTTTCTTCCACCCTAATTAGCAGTTGTCCCATTTCTTTCCGCATTATCCCCATCTCTTGCTTTATAGATTTTTCCAGGTTTTTAAACATCTCCGCCATTTCCTTTTTATTCGGTATTTGCAAGTCTTTTTAAGTTTCTCCCAGCTCTATCCCTTCAATTATTTGTTGACTATTGTTAGCTGCTCCCAGGGAGGATCTTGAGCTATTATCTAAGCTTGTTTCCAGGTCACTCCTTTCACTTATTTCCTGGGATCTTATAGGAGTCAATTTCCCCTGCGATGTATATTTTTTTATCGTTGCAGTTTGAATTTGGGAATTCTTGGGCATATTTCCTTTGCTATTTTTCCCTTTCATGTCACCTGTAAAGTTTTTAAAGGTTTTTTAAGGCTCTTTAGTCTATATTTAAGCTATTACTTCTTTCTCTTCTTCTTCTTCTCTAATCTTCAGACCCTCTCTGGGAACCCCCTCCTTACTTCTCAAGGTGCTTATCAAATGGGCTATAGCAGTAGCCAAATAGTAATCATTTAGGCAGATTAACAGTTCTCACTCACCCACTTCAATGAAGCTGCTTCAGAGTTTGCCGTTCTGGGTTGTTTAATCTCCTGCGGCCATGTTCTTGGTGGGGGTTCCTAGTGGGTCCCTTTTTTGCTTTTCTCCGTGTGTCGTACAGCCTCTCCTGGGGTCTGCTTGGTGGCAGGACACAGGCAACGTTTTTTTTCCCCCAGTCTCTTAGGACGCCAGCCGGCTTCCTCTTCTCCCAGCAGTCCCCCGCGGCAGCCCACGTGATTACTCCGCTCTCCCCGTCTCCTGGCAACCCCACTCTCTCTCCGGGATCACCTCAGGCAATCCTCCAGCGAATAGTCGCCTCGGCTTCCTACTCCCCGACAAGCCACCGCACCGCCGCCAGGATCCCTCACCTTTCTCGGTGAGTCTTCGGTAGCTCAGCGGTTACGGACACATTAGGGAGGTTAGGAGGGGAAGGTGATCGGAGAGCGTCTAATCTCCGCTCTCCCGCGCCTCCATGGTCAGGCTCCACCCCCTCCCCTAGCTCTGTACACACTTGTTTCAGGTCAATAACTCGCTTAGTAGTGGAGAAAAGTAAGAAGTAAGCAACAACAATTCCCATATTAGGATGATTATGGATTTTTTTAGCACCCTTCAGCTCCAACCTTAGATATAGTCTGTATAAAGGTCCTAATGGGAATGCTGGCTGTAGCATTAAACCAATATTTAGCAGGTATTTTGAAAGTTTTAACGTTTGCTAAGCTTCTGCATAAAACCTGCTAAATGCCTTTGAAGGCTTTAAGAATATTTTCTTTATCTTTTCAGTATTTTAAAGGATTGCTAGGTATGATTCAGACTAGTGTATTAAAGATAATGCTAAGGACTGCAGGTTGTTTTAAGAACAAAATTATAATGCTTGCTACTCTAAAGCTCTCCCTTTTGAAACACTGTTCTCTGGCTGTTAATGTTCCCTTGTGATCAGTGTCAGAGCAGGCACATGTATTGGAGACTATTCAGGAGCTTGCAGAAGATAAAGGTAAACACATGACCCATGATAATGTACCTCATCTTTCACTGATTATGTGCTGTACTGTCATACTTCTTTTTGATTTGCATACTAGCTAGGTTTTTTTTTTGCATAGCTGTTTTGCAGAAATCTGTTAAATTAAGGCTTTGAAGATGATTATAACTGAGAGAAATGCAGGGGCCGCCATTGCTGACCTTCTGAGAAAACCAGATGCCTGACTGTCTCTGGCTTCGGTGCTGTCTAAGCCACTGACTCAGACAAGCATTCAGATCTGGATTATTCTGGATCAGCATGGCATCCAGATAACCAGCATTTTCTGAAGGAGAGGAAAGCAATGGCAGTTTTCATAATTTCTCAGTAAAGTATCCTTTAGAGCAGTGTTTTTCAACCTTTTTCCAGTCAGGAAGCCCTTGAAAAGTACACTGCTCAAAAAAATTAAAGGAACAATTTGAAGACACATCTGATCTCAATGGAGACAAATATCATGTTGGATATCTATACTGATATGGACTGGGTAGTGTATTAGGAACATAAGGATGTCCCATCGTTTGATGGAAATTAAAATTATCAACCTACAGAGGACTGAATTCAAAGACACCCCGAAAATCAAAGTGAAAAAATGATGCAGCAAGCTAGTCCATTTTGCTGAAATTTCATTGCAGCAACTCAAAATGGTACTCAGTAGTTTGTATGGCCCCCACGTCCTTGTATGCGTACCTGACAATGTCGAGGCATGCTCCTAAGGAGACGACGGATGGTGTCCTGGGGTATTTCCTCCCAGATCTGGACCAGGGCACAGCTGAGCTCCTGGACAGTCTGAGGTACAACCTGGCGGTGTTGGATGGACCGAAACATTCAATATTATCAATTCCTTCATCCTCAAGAAACTGCGTGCATACTCTCGCCACATGAGGCCGGGCATTGCCGTGCACCAGGAGACACCCAGGACTCACTGCACCAGCGTAGGGTCTGACAATGGGTCTAACGATTTCATTCCGATACCTAATGGCAGTCAGGGTGCCATTGTCTAGCCTGTAGAGGTCTGTGTGTCCCTCCATGGATATGCCTCCCCAGACTTTCACTGACCCAACACCAAAACGGTCATGCTGAACAATGTTACAGGCAGCATAACGTTCTCCACGGCTTCTCCAGACCCTGTCAAGTCTGTCACGTGCTCAGTGTGAACCTGCACTCATCTGTAAAAAGCACAGGGCACCAGTGGCGGACCTGCCAATTCTGGTATTCAATGGCAAATGGCAATCAAGCTCTATGGTGCTAGGCAATGAGAACAGGGCACACTAGAGGACGCTGGGCCCTCAGGCCACCCTCATGAAGTCTGTTTCTAATTGTTTGGTCAGAGACATTCACACCAGTGGCCTGCTGGAGGTCATTTTGTAGGGCTCTGGTAGTTCTCATCCTGTTCCTTCTTGCAAAAAAGGAGCAGATACCGGTCGTGCTGATGGGTTAAGGACCTTCTACGGCCCTGTCCAGCTCTCCTAGAGTAACTGCCTGTCTCCAGGAATCTCCTCCATGCTCTTGAGACTATGCTCGGAGACACAACAAACTTTCTGGCAATGGCACATATTGATGTGCCATCCTGGAGGAGTGGGACTGCCTGTGCAACCTCTGTAGGTTCCAGGTATCGCCTCATGCTACCGTTAGTGACACTGACCCTAGCCAAAAGCAAAACTAGTGAAAAACAGTCAGAAAAGAGGAGTGGGGAAAAAAATGTTGGTGGCCTCCACCTGTAAAATCATTCCTGTTTTGGGGGTCATCTCATTGTTTCCTATCTAGTGCATCTGTTGTTAATTTCATTAACACCAAAGCAGCAGAAACCGATTAACAACCCCCTCTGCTACTTAACTGTCCAGATTATTATGCCAGGAGTTTAACTGACTTGATATTATACTCTGATTTTAAAAAGTGTTCCTTTAATTTTTTTGAGCAGTATATTTTCAGTCCTGAGGAACCCCAGTCTAAGGCTTGCTTCACATCACTGCGAACTGCAGAATGCACAAAAAAGCATGCACGTTTCTGACACATAGACAAACCTATTGCTCTTTAGCAGACATGCAAGGATATCATTAATTCTTAATGGTACCCCCATTTATTGGCAAATGTGTTGAGTTTGCAGCAGGGGAGGACTGACAACTCATGGGGCCCCCGGCAATAGGGAATCATGGGGCCCCTGTGTCCTTGCCCACACCCAAAAAAGCCTATGAAAAAGCCAATGAAAGGTACCAGGGACATCTCATGGGGCCCCCTACTGACCTCGGGCCCTTGGGCAGTGCCCGTGTGCTCAAATGGTCAGTCCGTCCCTGGTTTGCAGCATGATTTAAATAGAAAGGGTCAGGGAATTATTTCCCTGTGTTTCTGCAGGGCAGCCCATTGATATGAATGAGCTGCCCTACACACAGCCACACAGATGTGAACCAAGGGCTTGTTCACATGTGAGATTGGAGAGTGGTAAAACCACACGCTTCAGATGCATTTTTACCATCCCCAAGTTCTCCCGCTTTGTAGAGGCAGCAGCTAGGAGTGTACACATGCTGTGGCTGCGACTGGTAGTATACCCCCAGGTGAATGGGGCTGCGCTGCAACCACTCTGCAACTGTGTGCATTGCATGTGGCTTTGGCATGGTGATGTGTGGAGTGGAGATAAACACACATATGTGGAGATAAACACACACATACAGTACATACACACACATAAAACACACACATATAGAGTGCATACACATACAGTGCATACACGCGCACACACACAGTACCTACACATAAATAAGCACACACATACAGTACATACACACACACATAGAAACACACACGTACAGTAAATACACACACATATATAAACACACTCACATACAATACACACACATACAGTAATACACGCACACAGTACATACACACACAAGTTATATATATATACACACACCACATACACATATAAACACACACATACAGTATATACACACAGTATATACACACACATGTATATATAAACACGTACATACACACCACATACACATATAAACACACACACAGGATATACACACAGTATATACGCACACACATGTATATATAAACACACACATACAGTACATACACACCACATACACATATAAACACATACAGTATACTGTATACACACACAGTACATACACACACACACATGTATCTATAAACACACACATACAGTACATACACACCACATACACATATAAACACATACAGTATACTGTATACACACACACACACACAGTACATACACACACACACATGTATCTATAAACACACACATACAGTACATACACACCACATACACATATAAACACACACCACACACAGAAATATCCTTTTAAAATCAGCAGTTATGTACCTTTTTTTCTTTCTGCCAGGTACTGCACTGTTGGAGGCAGAGAGCAGAGCTCACACTTGCAAGACAGCTCTCTCTTGCTTTCACTTTCCTAGGCGTAACTACAGTCTGACCAAGCTCTCCCAGTTGCGATTTACAGTCCAGCTGGGGATCAGGGAGTGCGGTCTCATGTGACAGCACCTCTGGCGACCTCTGGTGGCACCCCATTTGAAAAAGGCTGCTTTAGAGAAATCTACCAAAAAGGGGGAGTGGGGTTAAGGAGCCTGATGTCTGCAAAATCTGTGGCTTAAATTGTGCATGTCACTCTTTGTAAAACATACCGCCTTTAGATAAACCTGTTTATTAAGACCAAGAGTATTGTTGATGTGCATAAGGCAGTGTTACATAGCAATAATCATTTTTAGTTTTCCCTCTTTTTACAGCGTCCAGGAAAAAATGATGCTGATCTGTTATGAGTTACTAACTCGTTATTTATCAAAAATGTGAGGCCTTAATGAAAAAATATTTATCTAAAGGCAGCTTTTAGCTTTTTAAATAAGCTGAGTTTAGGTTGGAGTGTTCAGTGTTGTTTTCAGTATATTCTACTTCACAGTTTTGCAGTTTAGTGGACCATACACAGTGACAATATTGTCTCCAGTATATATATGTATATATGTGTGTGTGTGTGTGTGTGTGTGTGTGTGTGTGTGTATGTATGTATGTATGTATGTATATATATATATATATATATACAGTGAGGAACAGAAGTATTTGAACACCCTGCGATTTTGCAAGTTCTCCCACTTAGAAATCATGGAGGGGTCTGAAATTCACATTGTAGGTGCATTCCCACTCTGAGAGACAGAATTTAAAAAAAAATTCAGGAAATCACATTGTATGATTTTTAAAAAATGTATTTGTCTTGCACTGCTGAACATAAGTATTTGAACACCTAAGAAACAGCAAGAATTCTGTCTCTCAAAGACCTGTTACTGTGCCTTTAAAGTCCACCTCTACTCCACTCATTAATCTAATTTAGTAGCACCTGTCTGAGATCTTTAAAGACACCTGTCCACCCCACAGTCAGTCAGACGCCAATTACTACCATGGGCAAGACCATGTCAAAGAGCTGTCAAGAGACCAGAGACAATATTTTTGAACCTCCAAAAGGCTGGAAAGGGCTATGGGGCAATTGCCAAGCAGCTTGGTGAAAATAGATCAACTGTTGCAGCAATTGTTAGAAAATGGATGAGGCTAAAGACGACTGTCAGTTTCCCTCGGACTGGGGCTCCATGCAAGATCTCGCAGGGTGTTCAAATACTTCTGTTCCTCACTGTAGATATATCAGGCTCCTTGCCCGATTGTTGCTTTGTTTGACCTGTAGATGGCAGCACAATCAAAGCATTGTACATATCATTCCATCTCTGAAGCCTAACAACACTGATGCTCCAGATTGCTTTAGCAGTGTTTATGAGAGTTTACATTTGTTTCATAAACATTTATAGGGCAAGAGCTGTAATGCCTGTTTTTTTAAAATTTTGTTTTGTCAGCTGCATTCACATTAATGTAAAAAAATTGTTGCACAGTTTGGGGTTGATTTACTAAAAGAGTAGTGGCTATTCACTTTGCATAGTGATCCCTCATGTATTAATTTGTATTGTAATTTACTGTCTGCCATTATGTTGTAAAGCGTTGCATAAACTGCTGGCGCTATATAAATCCTGCATAATAATAATAAAATAGTAAACATTAACTTAGTGTCTCTTCATTGAACTTGGTAAATAAGGTCAAGCTGTGTTCACTTTGACTGTCAAGTAGTCATCTGCAAGGAAATTTAAAAATAGGATTTTTTCTTTTGCATGAATGGATGATTTCAGTTTATATAGCTTCTCCTTATTAACCAATCTTGGTGAACATTCACATGTGAGCAGCGTCTACTTCTTTAATCAACCTTACTATACGGAGAATGTAAACAGCATGGTCCAAGTCATTGGACTCCTTTATGAAAGTGTTTGAAACAACTGTTTGGGTCCTCTCACTAAGCACACTGAGCATGCATTGCATGGCACCCCAACACACACCTGGAAAAAAAAGTTAAGCAGTCCCTTTTTCTCATGTATTGTGGTAAATTACAGACCATTCATTTCAAATGGATTGCCTAATTTAGTGTGCTCTATGGTGCACAGTGTTTTGGTTACAATAGACAGCTTGTATTGTCCCATACCAATAAAAATATATTCTTATTTCACCATATAGTTGAAGTGACTTTATTTAAATATTTCATGTAAGTGGTTTGATTTTGTATTGTATATTAAACATTTTTTTTTTTTTTGGGGGGGGGGGGGCTTATATACAGTTGTGTTCAAAATAATAGCAGTCAGACATCACTAACCTGATCAATCACTGTTTTTGGTAGAAATGATATTTCTACATGGCAAATAATTTACTAGCAGGTGTAGCAGAGTAATAGAAATTCAACAGACCCAACAGTCATGACATGCATGATTCTGTGTAATTGAATCACTCATTGAAAGGGGCATGTTCAAAATAATAGCAGTTTGGAGTTCTATTAGTGAGGTCATTTATTCTTTGAAAAACAGGTGGCAATTATTGCCCTTATTTAAGGAAGGAAGGCAGCAAATGTTGTACATGCTGGTTACAGTGCATTTCTCTCTGAAATTCTGAGGAAAATGGGTCGTTCCAGACATTGTTCAGAAGAACAGCGTACATTGATTAAAAAGTTGATTGGAGAGGGGAAAACATATAAAGAAGTGCAGAAAATGATAGGCTGCTCAGCTAAAATGATCGCAAATGCTTTAAAATGGTAACCAAAACCTGAAAGACGTGGAAGAAAGCGAAAAACTACCATTCGAATGGATAGAAGAATAGCCAAAATGGCAAGGAGTCAGCCAACAATCAGCTCCAGGAAGATCAAAGAAGGTGTAAAGTTACCTGTGAGTACTGTTACAATTAGAAGACGCCTATGTGAAGCCAAGCTATCTGCAAGAAGCCCCCGCAAAGTCCCACTGTTGAAAAAAAGACATGTGCTGAAGAGGTTACAATTTGCCAAAGAGCACATTGACTGGCCTAAAGAGAAATGGCGCAAGAGGTCATGCTGCCTTATGCTGAAGAGGAAATGCCCTTGAAATGGGTGTTCCAACAAGACAACGACCCCAAACACACCAGTAAACGTGCAACATCTTGGTTCCAGACCAACAAGATTGACGCTATGGAGTGGCCAGCCCAATCCCCGGATCTTAATCCATAGAAAACTTGTGGTGTGACATCAAAAATGCAGTTTCTGAGGCAAAACCAAGAAATAGAGAAGAACTGTGGAATGTAGTCCAATCATCCTGGGCTGGAATACCTGTTCACAGGTGCCAGAAGTTGGTTGACTCCATACAACACAGATGTACAGCAGTTCTCAGAAACAGTGCTTATACAACTAAATATTCATTAAGTGATTCAAAGGAAAGCAAAATCTTCAAACATTTTTCAGTTTATATAGTGAATGTTTGAGTTTGTAAAGAAGAATACAAACACTGCTATTTTTTTGAACAGTCTAATATTCACTTTTCTTAAATTTTTTTAGAGGAACAACACAAATTTGATATATTTTTCTTCATGTTTTGATTTGGAATAGAATGTGTAGTATTCCCAATGCATTTGTGTGTATGGAGATAAAAGCTATTAGAAGGATTTTGAGCTTTATTCACGTTTTTCAACACACTGCTATTATTTTGAACACAACTGTATATAGTCAAGTAACAGTATTAATTTTTTTTAATTTCGTATTTATATGAATTTTGACAACTACATACTGTATGTCAAGTAGCATTCACTTTTAGCATTTTGGTTTTTCTTTAGAACCTTCATGCTGTTACCTCTTGATTTATGCTGTCATCAATGGGTTCATACTTAGAAGGACTAATCTGATTCCTTCTGACTTTCTGTCAAGACAGATTAGTAGTTTCATAGTTTTGGGGAATCTGTACAGGTAGTGGGTTAAAGCCAGATGAGTACAGGTCCTGAGACAGAGTAGGCACCATGATTTCAGAGATCCGGTCTAGATTTTATCTAATTACACACAAGTAGGATGAAATACTTTGGTACAGTATTAGGTAAACTTTGAACTGCACGAGTAGAAGCATGATCTGTTTTACTGTGTTGTTATATGCATGCATTCAGTATATTTAAGGTGCTCTGTTGTGTATTCTTTGGTCATTCAGTTTTCACCAGGTGATGTTGATATTGTGATATTATTCAGACTGAAAATAAACGCAGTATAATGGTTGGTTTTAGTTTCTACTAAACTGAAAGTGTAACTATTAAAAATAAAAAATGACAAATAGAATTCTGTAAGCAGAATTACCACAGCATTTTTGTATATTTGAGTCCTCCCAAAACATTGTATTTATTACCTGTTGATCAAAGAAGTTAGAACAAACCATTTACAATAATGGGTGCTTACAAGGTTCAGCCTTTATTCATATAGTTTAAATCTTTTTTCCCAAAAAAACAAAACCAGTTGCTGTTACTGCTAAAAAATGTTAGCTGGAGTTGGGGCTTTAATTTGTTTGTCCCTTACTTAAGTTGAACTCTAAGCAAACAGGTAAGTACTCAGATGATATATGCATGGAGACAGCTGTTTTTTCTCTGCTGCAGATCCTTTTTACTTACAGGTCCCCACCATTTTTATCCTGTGCCTGAACAATGAAAGAAATTGTTAAAATTACAAATGCTTAGGCATTCTCATGTTTATTTATTTTTGTCTTTATTGGTATGACACAAAAAAAGTGGAGAAACAAAAAGCCATATCTAACAAATTCCATGTAATCCCCAAACGTGGACTGGACAAAATTGTTGGCACCTTCTCAAAATTGTAAAAAAAACAATTTAATTTCAAGTTTTTGATGCTCCTGTAATTTGTAGTCAAACGCCCCTATATCAATTAACAGGTGCTGACAATATAGAAATCCCACCGGCAACTACTTAAAATGGTGAAAAATTTACTCAACCTTTCTGTTGTGTGTCTCTGTGTTCCACAAGGAACACGGAGAAGAGAAAGAGCAGCAAATAATTGTCTGAGGATTTGAGAACAGAAATTGTGGAAAAGCATGGACAATCTCAAGTTTACATGTCCATCTTCAGAGATCTTAATGTTCCTGTGTCCACTGTGTGCAACATTGTCAAGAAGTTTACAGCCCATGGCGCTGTAGCTAATCTCCCTGGATGTGGACGAAAGAGAAACATTTGATCAAAGATTGCAATGAAGGATTGTTCAAATGGTGGCTAAAGAACCTCTATCAACTTCCAGACAAATTTAAGCTGACCTTCAGGTACAGGCAGGGTACAACTGTGTCAGCTCGCACTATACGTAACAATCTGAATGAAAAGGGACGCTATTGTAGGAGACCCAGGAGGACCCCACTGCTGACACAGAAACAAAAAAGCAAGGCTGGAGTTTGCTAAGCTTACCTGAGGAAGCCAAAATCCTATTGGAAGAATGTGCAGACAAAACAAAATAACAGCTTTTTGGTAAAGCCCATCTTTCTACTGTTTTCAGAAAAAGCAATGAGGCCTTTAAAGAAAAGAATACAGTCCCTACAGTCAAGCATGGTGGAAGTTCACTGATGTTTTGAGGTTACTTTGCTGCTTCAGGCACTTGATGTCTTGACTGTGTGCATTGCATTATGAAATCTGAAGACTACCAAAGAATTCTGGGATGCAATGTAGGGCCCAATGTCAGAAAGTTGGGTCTCCGTCAGAGGTCATTGGTCTTCCAGCAGGACAATGACCAAAAGCACACGTCAAAAAGCACCCAGAAATTGTTTCAGACAAAGCACTGAAGTGTACTGAACTGGCCAGTAATGAGACCAAATCTTAATCCCATAGAGCACCCGTAGAGAGATCTCAAAACAACCATTGAGAAAAGGAACCCTTCCAGTCTGAGAGACCTGAAGCAGTTGGTGAAAGAAGCATGGTCCAAAATTCCATTACAGAGTTGTAAGAAACTCATTGATGGTTACAGGAAGCAATTGATTTCAGTTATTTTTTCCAAAGGGTGTGCTACCAAATATTAAATTGAGGGTGCCAATAATTTTATCCTGTCCATTTTTGGAGTTTTGTATGGAATGTGTCAGATTTGGCTTTTTGTTTCTTCACTTTTTTTGTGTCATACCAATAAAAACAAAAATAAACATGAGAATGCCTAAACATTTGTAATTGCAACAATATTCTGGGCTCGAAGTGGTGCATTATTTGACAGAAGTGCAGGGGTGCCAATATTTTTGGCCATGACTGTATGCACTCATCTGTCTGTCATCTCTCATGTAGATACTTACTCTGCTTGCATTTAAAAAAAAATAAAATCAATTTCAATGATACATTAATGATTCATTAACTTGTCTCTATATTTGCCTGAGTTAGTCCCCTTTCACACAGATTCCGTTCTGTGAGCTGATCCCTTGCCATCTTGTCCATCTAAGAATACTCTTTCCCTCTGGGTAAAAATGCTGCTGTATGATTTCACTGCAGCATGCACAGCATTGTCACTATGGAGAGATTTACTAAAACTGGCATATATAGGTCCACAACTTGAGGTGAGTAGCCATCCTTTTTCAGGTGGAAGGACACTGAATTCAATTTTGGTGTGGAGCACTGTTTATCAGTGGAAGCACAAGAATTTATAACCATTGGGCTTATTGAGCACTAAAACTGGTGCTCCCAAAATCTGGTGCAGCTGTGCATGGTAGCCAATCAGCTTCTAACTTCAGCTTGTTCAGCTAAGCTTTGGCAATAAAACCTGGAAGATAATTGGTTACCGTGCAGAGTTGTACCAGATTTTGCACTCTCCAGTTGTAGTAAATAACCCCCTATGTGACAAGAAGGGGAAACTTCTACTGACCAACAAGTAATAAAACTGTATTATGGGAGAACTCATAAAAACAAAAACTGTTGTGTTAATTCTAGTGACAGACTGCATCATATGTGTCATCTTTATTTTACCCATAGCTATACTTTACTGTAGTGCAGAGTGCACAGATGCAGCATTACGTGATTGTAGTTTGACTTTTACCGGTTTAGTACAGTATAAAAAGATTTTATTTTCTCAAATGATTACAGACTGGGACAATGAAGACGGCACCATCAAGTACCATGTGAGACATGAGGTGAAGAATGATCATTTGTTAAGGAAGACAATTAGGAATGTCATTGAACAAGATCTAGAAGAGAGGTTGGAAGTCCTAGGATTTAAAGCTGTAAGCTTGCATCACAGAATTATTAAATTGACAATTTCTACACCTAGCTAGTATAACACAGAGTTTGGTTATCAGCATTAAAAATGAATTTTTGACAGGCAAGATAGAATCCTGGTGTTATAATGCAGATTATTATTTACTATTTTAATGCATGCTGTCATTGCTGAATAATCAACAGTAGAAAAAGCTATCATGTATGTAAAAAGATGACATTGACAGACTCGGTGGAAATGTTACTTCATGTAATGAGCAGACTGCTGCATGTCCAAGAGCCTTTTTGCATGTGACAAGTTCACTTTACTGCTGTTCATATTTGTATTGTTGTAGAGATGAATAACACATTTTGTTCTTGGCAGGGTGTCCATGGGATCCCCAGTGACAAGTTCCAAAAATTAATGGATGTAAGGCAAAATAACAGACACATGAGGGAGAAAACATTTCCGGGGATCCAGAAAATTTATGAAAAGCTCGCAAAGCACGTAACTCAAAAAGCAGAGGAGCAATTATCAACATCTTTCAAATGCATTTCAACAAATCAGCTTTTTACTGATGGTACGATAAGGAGCTTATTTTATCTCAACATGGTGGTGTGAAACCATTGATGTATGCTCTGTGTTAATGCAGTTTATTAACAAAATTATTTGAAAATAATACATCAGAGAAAGCGTAAGATGACCATGTCAGCACAGGATCATTTTTATATTAAAGCATACCTGCTAAAAGCGTGAACACATTTAACAGCTGCTTTGCTGCTGCATGGCTGCTGCATGTGTGTTCCACCTGCCACATGATGTGCATCCACACACTGGGAAGTACTGACAGGGTCACTTTAATATATTACAATAAGAAGTTATGGAATCACTAGGCGGTCTGCGGAGAAAATTCAGTACAGGATTCAACAACAAATGAAAAGTGGATCTCATGTAAAATTTTCAGATATTTCTATATTTTACTCCAATTTCAGTGCAAAAGTAAACCTTATTCACGGCATTTATTATGCTCATAGATAATGAAAGTGTGATAGGTGCTATAAAAAATATTTATGGTGAGGTTAAATGTTTAAGGACGGGTTACAGGTTCATTGTTGGGGAAATTTAAAAGTTAGGGCGCTAATCTTGGGGTTAGGTGAAGTGTTACATGTTCAGGTAGATGAGGTTACATTTTAGGGGTGGCTTAATTTTAAGGGCATCATTTTTGTTACCAGTTTTTGACCACAATCTGTAGGTTAATGTTGCTCAGCACGATGCCTATACCAGGAGATGGTTAATCTACATTCCCTTTCACAGCTAGGAAAGTAGTTGTGCATGCTCCTCTGATGCCACACAATCACTGACCGCTTCCAGTTTCCACTAATGGTCAGAAACAAATCATCTTTGTCAGCTATGACAAAGTGTGAAGTTTGTTAGTACACAAAATTTGAAGACTGTAGCTGTATTTCTTACCCACTTGTCCTCCTGACCAGGGCTTTTTTTGCGTTACGGCGCTGCATAACTATAATTGACAATTTCGTGGTCATACAATGCTACACCCAAATTAAATTTACGTCCTTTTTTCTCCACAAATTGTTCTTTCTTTAAGTGGTAAATGATTGCCTGTGCAGTTTTTATTCTTTGCGCTATTAAAAAAAAAAAAGACAGACAATTTTGAGAAAAAAAAATATTTTTGACTTTTGCTATTAAAATGTCCAGTAAAGAAATTTTAAAACTCAAATTTCGTCATAAATTTACACCAAAATGTATTCTGTTACATCCCCAGTGACACCAATACAGTGATCATTGCTAAAAAAAATAGCACTGACACTGTACTAATGGCACTGGGCAGGAAGGGGTTAACATGAGGGACAAATCAAAGGGTTAACTGTGTGCAGGGAATGCTACTTAGGGGGCGGTGTCAGTGTGCTTCACTGGAATCACACTGCTGTGGATGGGTGTGCTGTGCACTGTCATCCAGAGCAGTGTGCCCAAGCTGACAGGGAGGAGAACTGTTAGTAAACAAAACAGTCCTCCTCCCCATCGAAGATCTTCGTAAATCACCGAGCGCTGGCGAGAAATTAACGGCTGGGACCCAGTGATTGACAGCCGCGAATGGCAGCACGGGTAGGGCGCATACCCCCAACCCGGAAATGCAAAATCACGTATATACACATGTGATTTTGCACACCTGTGCCGCCCTGTAGCAGTATTTATGCTGTAGTGCGGATAGGAAGCAGTTAATGTAAGCGCTCTGCACAGAACTATTTTCATTAAAATTTAAACCCTGGATAATGGGAAAATCTGAGGAAGGTATTTGGTAAACTTTGTACAAAATAAAAGTTGTATATGTCCTTAAAAATTGTAAAAATAATTTAGGTAGGTAAAATATATATTGAGCTATAGTCAAGTTAAAGGAGAAGTATAGCCAAATCTCTTTTGGCTGTACTTCTCCTGTGGATCACAGGATAGCAGTTCATTCTGCATTGCTGTGACCTGTTTTCATTGTCTGCTGACGTCACGGAGCTGGTCCAGGCTCTGAAAAGATCCTGACCATATGGTCAAGATCCACCCAGATGCTGGACTGGCAGTTGGCTCAGCCTGTCAGGAGGCCTCTTAGAGCCTAAGTCAGGCATGTCCAAAGTCCGGCCCGCGGGCCATTTACGGCCCGGGGGTCGGATTAATACGGCCCTCCAACAGCCCTCCCTGCTCTGTGTAATGTGGCCCTCCCACGGCCCTCCCTTCTATGGCAGACAGTCTTCTGCTTGAGAGCAGAGGGCAGTGCGCATGCCTGACTGCAGCGCGTTCTCCCTGGTCTGTGTAAATGTGGCTGTCGCACGGCCCTCCTTTTTGTGGCAGACAGTCTTCTGCTTGAGAGCAGTGCGCATGCGTGACTGCGCCGTGCTGGGACGACAGAGGGCGGTGACGTCAGGGCCGGGCTTCCAGCGTGAAGTGTGTTTCTCTTCCCCCCCCCGGCTGCCGAGCAGAGACTTCAGCTCCAGCTACCTTTTTCACCCTTCACATTAGTGCAGGTAAGTTTTTTTTGAAATGTATTTTCAATACATTGTGAAAACTCAGCTGTCAGTTGATCTTAATGTTATGAAATGAAAAGTATGTCGTTTGCAATTAACTTTGCATAAAATAATTTATTTGCATTTAATTTTAATGGTTCAAAGAATGTTCGGAAAAATGTTCGGCCCTCCACCATGTTCACTTCATCCAATCTGGCCCTCTTTGAAAAAAGTTTGGACACCCCTGGCCTAAGTCAACTGCTCCTGCCCTTTCTGCAGCCCATTGACTGTTGGATGGGCAGACCAGAGAGCCAGTGACTGAAACTCACAAGCTCTCTACAGCCTGAAGACCTAGAACTGAGTGATCAGCAGTGTTTAATCGCTCAGTTATTGGTCTTAGAGCCAGTGGGGGATAGATGCTGCATCCACCTAGGTGAGTACAATTGTTTTTTTTGTGAAACCTATACTTCACTTTTAAGAGAATCATTCTGGCACTGTTAAATTTGATCTGGATACCAGCACCTCAATAACCTCTGGTCATCAAAGGGCTTATAACTTTAAGGAGAATTGTAGGTTTTTAATTCGCACACCACAAACTTTCCAATCATATAATACAAATTGAAATGTTTAACCTAAAAACTTGTATTGAAGGATTTCTTGTCTTAACAGCGAAATCTTTAACTTGGGGAAGCACATCATCTTTTTCACCACCTAGACAGAGGAAACCAAAAACATCAACAGTAAAATCTTCTGAAGAAGAATCAAAAGCTGAACCAAGATATCTGGTGCCTAAAACTAGTTCTACCCCAAAGTAAGATACATTGTTTGAAGGAAAAACGGGATGGTTTAGAAACAACAGACTACAGCAAAAGTTTCTGAAGCAATGGGAAAGATTTATTAACATTAGTCCTGTGTAGGATGAATGGAGATCATGCTAGCCATCCTTATTTCTGACATAGTCATTGGACATATGACAGATGTAATGTCTTTGATTTTCCACTGTGAGTGTTATAACCAATTGGATGTTACCAGGTATTCTGTCAATGGGACTATGTAGTGATATCATGTTGTCTTTTGGTAGGGCACCTGGAAACACCCCAGCTTTAGCACAGCATAACAAACTGAAGGTCACAACTAATTGTGACACAACTGGAACATGATAAACGGTACTTTATTAGTATAAAATGTGCATACGAAGAAAAGTCTTAACTTTTAGACACTTGTTCTAACAATGCTAGTTGGCTGACTGCCTGGACCCAGAACAAGTTTGCATTGCTTTAGTGACAGAAAAGTGTCAGAATTAATTATTTCTGTACGATGTGGAGTGCCGTGGTATTTCATTCAAGCATCCTTTCAGAATATCTGCTTGGCCGTACATCCCGTACGGCTAGCAGATATTGTGACAGGTTTGCAGGAGACCTGCATGACATCAGCGGTCTACGGATCGCTGATGCAATGCTTTACAGGCTCCTTTGGACAAAAATAATAACTGCACATTTTTTTACCTGCAAACAAATATGTAGTTATTATTTTTGTCCAAAAGGTGAACATATTTCTCTCTTGACAAGTGTACTTTAAATCAAAAATCTGCTGTTGGGTTTTTCTGGGTCATGCCAGCCAGCAGCTGCAGTGTACATTAAGGGCCCACTTTGGCAGAAAAAAAAAATATTATATATATATATATATATATATTATATTTATAGTATTCTGAATAATACATCTGGTTAATACCTGTAAGGATATTTTTTAGTATGTTACAATATGCATTTCTTTGTATTATCTCTATAGTTGTCCAGAAAAAGTGGATACAGGGGTTGGGGAAAACCATATAACACTGACAGGGGTGCTTTCAACTGTCAACATATTCCTATGTTTTTTTTTAAATCTTGATATATCTTATTAAAAAGCGTTAGATGGAGTTGGGCTTTAATTTGTGGCTTACTGCACGTCCATCTACGTTTATTCTGTCCACATGGTGACAACACTGCTGTGGAATTTCACCGTGTTGTCACCATGTTAAAGTGAAGAATTTGAGAATCTACTGGCAGAATCAACAAATAATAAAACTGTTACATAGGGAATTTAGAAAAACAAAAACCGCAGTGTCAGTGCTATTAACAAAGATCATTCTACACTTTTTATTTTTGTAATTTTGCCATCATAATTTTTTTCGCAAAAGACATATAGGGGTTATTTACTAAAACTGGAGAGTGCAAAATCTGGTACAGCTCTGTATAGAAACCAATCCTTCCAGGTTTTATTATCAAAGCTTAATTGAACAAGCAGAAGTTGAAAGCTGATTGCCATGGACAGCTGCATCAGATTCTGAGTGCACCATTTTTAGTAAATCTCCCCCATACTGTATATGAATGGAAGTATGTATAGGAATGAAAAGGAGTAAATGGAACTTATTAAATGACTATGTATTATGTGGAACCAGCAGTCTGTAAAGTTATATTGAGACTTTTAATGTGGCTGCCTGAAATGGACACAGTTCGTTGGTGTATTGGTTCATTGTTTGAATCTTTTTTACTTTTTGTTCCTTTAGGTTTAAGTTGGTATCCTCAAAAGACATATCTGTTACCAAACCATCAAGCATTACGTAAGGAACCATTTTGTCTATTTCTGTATTTGTGTTTTTTTTACCGTGTAATACTGGGCCTAGAGAAAAGCATGCAACCGAATGTGAATTAACCACTTGCCCTCCAGAGGATTTACCCCCTTTCTTGACCAGGCCATTTTTTGTGATACAGCGCTACGTAGCTTTAACTGACAATTGCGCATTCATGCAAAGCTGCACCCAAATGAAATTTACATCCTTTTTTTTCCCACAAATAGAGCTTTCTTTCATTGGTATTTCATTGCCTGTGCGTTTTTTATGTGTTGCGCTATAAACAAAAAAGGACTGACAATTTTCAGAAAAAAACAATGTTTTTTGACTTTTTGCTATTAAAAATGTCCAGTAAAACAATTAAAAAAATCAACTTTTGCCACAAATTTAGGCCAAAATGTATTCTGCTACATTTCTTTGCTAAAAAAAATCCAAATGCATGTAAATTAATTGGTTTATGTGAAAGTTATAGCATTTTCAAATGGCGGTATATATACTGAAATGTTTTGGTTTTTTTTTTGCTAGTAATGGCGGCAATCAACGACTTATTGAGGGCCTGCGGTGGGCATTCTGACACGGAGGGAACTGACATCCCCAGTTACACCAATACAGTGATCAGTGCTAATAAAAAGCATTGACAATGTACTAATGGCACTGGGCAGGGAGGGGTTAACATGTGGGATGATCAAAGGGTTAACTGTGTGCTGTGTGCTATTTTACTATGTGGGCTGTGTCTGTGTTTCACTGTAAACTTACTGCCTTGTATGGCTCCGCTATGCAGAGCCATACAAAGCAGTGTGAAGGAGTTGACAGGGGAGAGATCTGTCTTGTTTATACACAGGTCTCTCCCCTGTTGGAGATACTCGGTGATCACCGGGTGCCGGCGAGGAATCACTGGCTGGAAGCCGGTGATTGACAACCGAGGCCGCGAATGGCGGTGTAGGTAGGGTGCACACATGCCCCCTACCCAGAAATGCGCACCCCTGTTGCCCTGTAGCAGTATTTCTGCTATAGGGCGGAGGGGAAGCGGTTAAACTGTCATACTGCGGTATATATAAATAATGGTGAGAGTTGTTGGATTTGCAAATAGCCTATTTACTGACAAAAAGCATGTTCAGTCAGTGTGCGTCTAAAGATCCTGCTTACAAGCCCAGTTCACTTGATCGATGTAATAGCTTCTGGCTTTGATTGTGATCAGTCACAGAACAGTCCACCTGTGTTGTTTTCTTCTCTTGAATGGATAAAAAGATACATTGTATCTTATTGTCCTTGCTAGAGGAGAAAAATGGAAAGGAAGGAAGATATTTCAGGGTTAGAGTTAGGATCAAGGTTACACATATGTGGTATAGCTGCAATCGTCAGGAGCAGAATAACTTATTTTGTGTTGTTCTTTGGGGGTAGGTTATGGTAATGGAAAGAAATATATAGCTACATGTTAAAACATTAGTTTTTTTTTACTAATTTGTAGCAGTTTTCTTCTGATAACAAAAAATCTAAAGATATCCATTACCATGTACCAAACAAATTGTCCTGAAAAAAAAAACAAGGTATATTTCACCTGAATTCAGGAAGTAGTTGTGATGATATGCAGTTTTATTAACTCTGATGATTATCTCTGGCCTGTTTTTAACACTCCTGATTGGGTTAGAGGTGGGCTTTGTACAGATTGGTTACTACAGTTTGGCCAAAAGGGACTGTACCTAGACCCTGCATGCAAGAGCGGAGATGGCCTGTAATGTCCAGTCACCACTGGATCCTGCGGGCAGCTATCCCAGGGTTACAGGATATCCAGTGACCTTGCTGGCAGGTTGCTTTACAGATCCAGAGTGGTGATCCCTAGGAAGGGGAGTTAAGTTCTTGAAGGTGCTGTAGGCCTCCTCTTGTCTGTTCCACATTGCTTGTTGCAAAAGTGAGGCTTAGCTGGGAGGGGTTATGTCTGGGCGTGATTTTTGGCCAGTGTCCTTTCGCTTGAAGGTGGTAGCATAATTCAAGTATTCTTATGAAGTCCTCTGCATCCTGTGATGTATTTCAGAAAAAAAAGATTTTTACAAGTAAATTAAAAATCTTTTTTTCTTTTTACTATTTTGGGCAGGTTTCCTTTGATGAAAAAAACAACTCAGGAGATATCTATTAAAGCATATCTAAACCCAAGAACATAAATTGATAGTATTGCAGTTTACCAGCTCTTAGATGTGTTTTTTTTCACTCCTTTTTCATGTATTTTAACCTGATAATCCTGCCATTAATACACTTCCTGTCCTGGGGTGACAACTGGACTGAGCAGCATTGTTACCCTAGGACAAGAAGAGTGTGTTAGTACTACAAAACAACCCCATTTCTTCTTCATTACAGGAGGAGGTGTTTTATAGTCCTCTGAGATAGCAGGCAACAATGCTAACTGATAGCAATACAAACACACAGAGCAAAGTATGTTATTAGTTGAAACTATTTCTAGCTAGATGAACAGCTATATTTTATTTTCACTTGTCAAACATATGTAAAACGTTTTCAATGGTATATTTAACTGATCAAAAGGGAGAAAATAAGATAAATCTATTGTTAGTGTAAATATACTTTAACATTTACCACCAAACTAAGGCCAACCTAGGCATACAGTTTCTGGAGGACAATATAGACCTGACTGTCCAGATCTTGCAGAGGTCCGTGTGTATTCAGAACCTTCAGAAATCAACTCTGGAACTAACATATCAGTTGGAATTTCTGGATCTAGTCATACTGTTCGGTCCAAGAGTCGCCCAACTCTCCACTCCAGTGCTGTACTTTGAGGCAGACCTATTTGCACAGTTTCAACAAAGCAAAATTCTGTCAATGTGGGACAAGTCAGTCCAGTACCTGGACACACCATCTGGCACCAAGTACCAGGTTGTTTCTGGCTTGGTGACTCAGGGGAAATCCTCAAGGTGGATTTCCCCTGTCTATTAGGCTGGGGAGGAGTCCAGGACAGACAAATATTTTTAAGAAATCCTCACACTAGATGGCAGTCTGTTAGGGTAGGGTGGAGTCCTGGGCACCCTGTTGATTCAGGTTACTTGATCGTCATAGCAATACCATTTCCCGATCAACATTCTGGAACTTCAGGCAGTTTGGCCATCCCTACAGCAGTGGTGAACCATCCAGCTGGAGGGTCATCCAATCTGGATTCATTTGGACAATACCACAGTAGGGGCATGCAGCAACTATCAGTTCATCTGGACGTGGGGAAACCTGGAATTTTGTCTTGGGCAGAACCTCACATTCCAGCCTTTCCCATTGTTTACATCCCAGACATGGACAATTGGCAGGCAAACTTCCTCAGCTGGCAGAATCTGGATCTGGGGGAGGCATCCCTATACCCAGAGGTATTCTAGAAGTTGTATCGCAGGTGGGGGAAACCAGAAGTGGATCTCCTTGCTTCCAGGAGGACAAAACTTGACAAATTTGTCTCCAGGTACTGGGATCCTCTTGCGACAGCAGTGGATATTCTGGTGACTCCATGAGATCAGTACACCCTGATCTATGCCTTTCCTCCCCTAAAATATATTCCTTGTCTTCTTCTTAAAATCAAGATGGTTGACTTTTTCGTGATCCTTAATGCTCTGGAATGGCCTAGGCAGATGTGATACACCAACCTGATCAGACTCCTGTGGAGCTCTTTCAGCTTATTCGGACATTTTGTTTCAAAGACCAATTTACAATCTTGATTCTCAGACCCTGGTTTTAACGACATCATTGAGGAAGCCCTAGTTTTGAGAGATGAGCATCTCTGAATCAGCTATTCCTCAGATACTAAAAGCTAGGAAGTCTGCTTCTCAAAAGATCTATCACTGTACATGAAAAGGCATATTTAACTTGGTGTGAGGCACAAGGATTTCAACCGATGAAATTTTCAATGGGACAGATTCCTGCCTTTCTGCAATTGGGCTTGGACCAGCTTTTGTCCCTCATCACTTCAAGAGCCCAGTATCTTCTGATTCCTTCCCACTCCAAACACCATTAGCATTCCATTCCTTGATCAACAACTGTGTTCTGGGTGTCTCCCATGTGGTTTCACCTGTTGGCTGTCCTGTGACTCCATTGGACTTGCATTTGTTTTTGTTTGTTTTTTTTTGTAAAAAGCTGTCCTTTGACCCTATTAGAGATATTTTGATCACCACTCTTTACATAAGATGATGCTTCTTGTAGCCATCACCTTTGCAAGGGTAGTGTCTGAGCTGGCAGCCTTATCCTGTTAAAATGCTTAATACCTAAAGGTGCTGAGGCAAGGAACTTACTTCATGTCTAAGATAGTTTGGCCTTTCACCTCAACTAGGACATTGCTCTCCTTCTGTCAGCTGCAATTCATCAAAAGGAGATATGTCTCCATTGACTGGATGTAGTTCAGGTTGTGAAAGTTTATCTCTCAATCGCTGATTTTTTCAGAAAGACTGGCTTCTTGTTCCACCAATTCTGAGTACCGGACCATTATTCAAGCCTGTGATCTTAAGGAAGAAGTTTTCCCTCCCCTCTCCTACTAGCGTGGGCTCTTTGGCCTTGGACCACTGTTTCCCATGTTTACATGGCTGCCAATTGTTTTTTTTTTTTTTTGTTCACGTTTTCCAGTATCTACCAGGTGGATATTCAGGCCTCTTATGATACCAGCTTTAAGTATAAGATCCTTCAGGTGGCTTTGTTCTGTTTCTAGTGGGTCTGTTAGTTTTTTTTGTTTGCTGTGTTGCTCGCCCTGCAGTTGGACTGCTTTTGGAAGCCCCCAAAGGTAAAGACTTTCTGTGTCCCTCAATGTATAAAAAAGAAAATTGGATTTTTGTACTCACCTTAAAATTATTTTCTTGGAGTCCATTGAGGGAAACAGGTCCTATTCATCTGTGTTTATTTTTTCAGTACTGCTTGCTACAAAATCTAGGCATGCTGGTAATAGGAGGGTTTGTCCTGAGATAGCCTACAGACTTTTTTTTTGCCAGTGTCCAATCAACCTTTTTTAGGCGGCAGCATAATCTGAAGGTGAAAACTTCCAGATAATCAATTTATGGTGAGTACAAAAATCCTATTTTGTTTTGATGCATCTACAATATATTTAGCTGATTTAAACTGAAAGTTCAATTGGGCAAGATTTTGAAATAACATTATTACTTTCCCTTAGTCTAGCACATGCTTCTATTTTAACATTATCATATAATATGTAATTTCAGAACATCTCCATTCAGTTCTGATGATGAGTCTGAATCTAACGACATACCTTTGCCATCTTACAAAAATCTGGACTCTTTGAGAACTAATAGTAAAAGTAATATTGAGTTTGTGGCCAATGAAAGTGAATCAGATGGGAGTTTATTGGAAGAAGTTAAACCTAAGCCAGCCTGTAGAAGCAATGGCCTATCCCAAGCTCCACCAAAACCAGCTAGAGGTAAGAAATACAGTACCAATAGTGGCAGGTTATCCAGCTGACACTGTAAATTCCGCACTGGATGTACATCGTTAATAAATACCTTGAATTGTTATTAAAAGTCATGGACATTAGATGATGAAACACATATCATCATAACTTTAGGCTTTTTTCATTCACAGTATTGCACTTGTATGGTCTTAATAATAACTTGTTGGATTGTTATTTTAGCAGAGCTTATGACCATTTTTCCTTTCAAAGCTTCTAAAAGATACCATGTAAATCAGTATAAAATGGCACGTTGTCTATGGGGACCTTACTCTTCTTTGGGCAGCATCTACTTTATTTTCATGGTGCCATTGTATTTATAGTTGTGGAACATTTAAAACCACTGTTAAAAAATAACAGTATCTTTCTGGTGTTGTGTTACTCTTGTATGGTTGATTAAGTACTAAGAGCGTAAAAATGACAAATCAGTTTATCCAGGCACATGGATATCGTTGCTGCATGCTTTCTGCATAGGATCTAATGCTTTTCAAGTCAGAGGCTGTCGTTGCCATTTCCCATAAGATGGGAAATGGAGCAGCAATGGAGGTTAATCTGAATTAGAACATAGCTGAAGGATTAGGTTAGGCTCAGTATTTAGAGTTTTATAAGTTAAGTGTTGATGGAGAGGTTAATTGTCAAGTATTTACTCTAGGGGTTAAATGAAAGGCTGGGGGTGCTCATTGTTCAGGGACAGGCTAAAGGTGTGTTGTGTTGAGGGGGCCTAAATGTAAAAGGCCTGCTTAATGAGTTGGGACAAATGTTAAAGTATTTGTAAAGGCAAAAATGTTTTTTAAATAAAATAAAAAAGATGCTATACCTACCAGCGACCAGTCCCATACCTTCTCTTCTTGAGTCCCCTGTCAGTGCTGTCTCCTCTTCTTTTCCTGATGGTGGTGCCTCTGCAAGCCCTGTGCTGAGGGGGCACCTGTACAGGCGTGCTCCCAAGTCAGGCTGTGTGCGACTATAGACACACACATAGAATATATTAAGGTAAAAAAAAACTTGTATACTTTAGAACCACTTTAAATATTCATGGAGTGTACAGTAAAGCGTTAGAGGGAACATTTATGGTTACAGTTTAGGTAGCTGCAGTTTTTGCCACTTATTTTTGTCGCTAGGAGCCCTTTGATAAAAACTGCCAGCACCAGAGAACAGATGTGTTGATACAATGAAGCTTGAGGTGATTGTAGCCATATTAGTGCACTTGTAACAAAAAAAAACTGAGTACTGTTCATGATACTTTTTTATTTGCACTAATATCTTAATTTTCAGGACAAGCTTTCAGGGTGTACACACTTCTTCAAAGTCCAAGCAGTGCATAAAACATAAAGTTTTAGCAGAATGTTAAAATGACAATCTCTGAGGGAAATAAAAAACACAAACATACAGAGTAATGGTAATTAAACTTGAATAGTTAGTGAGAGCAGGAGAGGGCTATGGAAGAAGAGAGGAGAAGAGTCAGAGAGGTGAGAGTGGTCATAGAAATGTTGGATAGTGACTTCTCCCTTCCCACCCCAAAGCACTCTGCCCTGTCTCTCTAACTATTCAAGTTGAATTGCCATTGCTGTGTATGTTTGTGTGTTTTGTCCCTGAGAGCAGGGGCGAACTGAACACTCATGGGGCCCCCGAGCAATAGGGGATCATGGGGCCCCTGTGTCCTTGCCCAAGCTCAAAAAAGCCTATGAAAAAGGTACCAGGGGCATCTCATGGGGCCCCCTCCTGACCCTGGGCCCTCGGGCAGTGCCTGAGTTTCCAAATGGTCAGTCCGCCCCTGCCTGAGAGTTTGTCTTATTAACATCCTGTTACAGCTGTGTATTAGTATTGCTTGGATGTAGAAGAATGGGGTAAACTCCAAACGTTTTTCCTGAAAATTTGGATGCTATTGCAAATAAAAAAAGTATCATGGACAGTACTCAATTATAATAATAATGACTGTACAGTACATGCATTTCATTCTGTGCCTTAAAATGTACAGAGAGCAAAAAAAGAAAGCAAGCTGTAATCTGCTGTCATTACCAGAGACACTTTTAGCTCACCACTGGTGATCTCTGCCATTAAATTGCGAACAAAATTTGAGAAGTATGCACATATACAGGGATATTTATAGAAAAAAGTAAATCTCAAGGTATGCTTTGATGTTAAAGCGAAAGTAATGTTGATTTGGTAACCCAAGATGACTGCTCCCCTGCTCCCAGAAGATAGAGAAAATGTGCTATTTGTAAGCTTGTTTCATTTTTGTAGATATTTTGATGAAGCTACTATGTTTTATAAGTGTTATTTTCCTTGAAAGATCACAAATCATTCTTCTTTAGCTGCTAACCCCACATGCACAGTTCGGAAAGACAGTTCTAATGCCTCTAAGCTCCCTAGTGACATAATACAGGTTGCTTCTTGGTTCATTCACCATAGGGAGGATCAGAGACCCGATGTTCACTGAGCTCCCTCTTCCATAGCCAGCCATACTCACCATGCTGGTCTCAGGCCCTTAGAGGAGCCATGGATAAATGGCAGCGAAATCGTGCTGGAGAGGGTGTTCGATTTTGGTGCTTTCCTCTCTTCCAGGGGAAAGACGACAATCAATTTGTAACACACACACATTCCCAGTGGTATTTAAAATGGGTTAAATGTTTAAAATCCTTTAACCTTCATTAATGCCAAGAGCACTCAGCAGTTAATTTTTATTTTGGGCGCCATAATCTTTTAACAGTTAATTTTTGTTATTTTTAATAACAATACAATAAGTACTTTTATGAATATTACTATGCAGGATTTACAGTACTGTACAAATGTTTTAGGCAGGTGTGAAAAAATGCTGTAACGTAAGAATGCTTTCAAAAAGATATATTTTAATTGTTTTATTTTATCAATTTACAAAATGCAAAGTCAGCGAACAGAAGAAAAAGCTAAATCAAATCAATATTTGGTGTGACTACCATTTGGCTTCAAACCAGCATCAGTTCTTACACTTGCACACTTTGTACACTTGCACAGAGTCAGGAATTTTGTAGGATTAAAGATAGGTGTATATTTAACCAAATATATCAAGCAGATGCAAATGATCATCAATTCCATATGTAGGTTGAAACAGTCATTAACTGAAATGGAAACCGCTCTAGAGAAGGCTTAAAACTGGATGAGGAACAGCCAAACTCTGCTACTAAGGTGAGGCTTCATGTCACAGGACATACACCATGGCAAGGCTAAGTATAGCAACAAGACAAGGTAGTTATACTGCTTTAGCAAGGTCTCTCCCAGGCAAAGATTTCAAAGCATACTGCGGTTTTCAAGATGTGCTGTTTGAGCTCTTTTGAAGAAGCATAAAGAAATGGGCAATGTTGAGGACAGTAGACGCAGTGGTCAGCCAAGGAAACCTAATACAGCAGATGAAAGACACATCCTGTTTACTTCCCTTTGACATCAGAAGATGTCCAGCAGTGCCATCAGAAGAGAACAGGTGGAAACTAGTGGTACTCAGGTACACTCATCTACTTTCCAGAGAAGTCTGGCTAGAAGTGTTCTTTATGGAAGAATTTCGGCTAAAAAGCCATACCTCCAACTTGGAAACAAGGCTCAGGGACTCAACTATGCACAAAAACATAGGAACTGGGGTGCATAAAAATGGCAGCAAGTGCTCTGAACTGATTTGTCAAAATGTGAAATATTTGTTCGCAGAAGGGCTGGAGAGTGGTACAATAGTGAGTGTCTGCAGGCAACAATGACACAAATAGAGTTGGAAATTTGGTCAGAATCATTGGTGTCCTCAATTCTGAGAAGTACACGCAGATACTTATCCATGATGCCATACTGTTAGGGAGGTGTGTGCTTGGCCCCAGATCTATTCTGCAGCAGGACAACAACCCCAAACATACAGCCATTGTCATTAAGAACTATCTTCAGCGTAAAGAAGAACAAGGAGTCCTGGAAATAATGGTTTGGTTCCCACAGAGGCCTTATCTCAACATCGTGTCTGTCTGGAATTACATGAAGAGACAGAAGAATTTGAGGCAGCCTACATCCACAGGAGATCTGTGCTTACTCCAACTCGTGCCGAGTTCCTTCAAAAACTGTGTGCAAGTGTATCTAGAAGAATTTATGCTGTTTTGAAGGTAAAGGGTTGTCACACCAAATGTTGATTTGATTTTCTCTTCTATTCATATACTTTCCATGTTGTTAATTGATAAAAATAAACTATTAACATTTCTAATTATGAAAGCATTCTTAATATACAGCATTGTTACACCTACCTAAAATTTTTGCACAGTAGAGTATATAGCACCAACAGTTTGCTTAGTGCTTTACAACATGAGGGCAGACAGTACAGTTACAATACAATTCAATTCAAGGAATCAGAGGGCCCCACTCATTAGAGCTTAGAATCTAGAAGGGAGGGTCAAGCGATACAAAAGATAATAACTGTGAGGGATGAGCTGATGGAGAAAATAAAAGTACAGTTGTTAGGTGGAGGTAGGATAGGCTTCTCTAAGAGAGGGGTTTTCAGGAATCGCCTAAAAGTAGACTGAGTGGGAGAAGGACAGATTGGGGTAGGGAGTTCTAGACGATGGAGAGGCTCTGGTGAAGTCCTGGATGTGTTGGCAACAGTGTCCATGATAGATGTAAAGGTAATCCAATGAGGAGGTAGTTGCAATAGTCGAGGCAAGAGATAACCAGGAAGTAAATTAGAAGCTTTGTTGTGTCATTGGTTGGGAAGGGGTGTATTTTGAAGATGTTGCGGAGGTTGAGGCAGCAAGATTAAGACAGTGATTGGCTGTGGGGCCAAAAGGAGAGTTCAGAGTCCAGGGTTACCCTTAGTACCCTGGCTTGCGGGGACATGCTGATAGTTGTGCCATTGATCTTGACAATTTTGGATAGATTGAGTTTGAGGAAGTAGTGTGATATCCAAACTGATATGTCTGTCAGTAAATTAGTTTTTGCTGTTAAGATCTTTACTTGTTTATTTGTATATATTTATTAATCTTCACTTAAACCTAAAACTAATTCTAATATCTTTTAGCAACACAAGTAAAAGAACTAGGTCAGCAATCAACAGGTTTGAATAATGTAAAGCCACGTGGTAGTTGTGATGTACCCCAGGCATTTGTGAAAAAAGATCCAGTTATGGAACTAAAGGTAGGCAATTAAGTAGCATTTAAACATCTGACTATTCATTTTAAATACAGACTATTGACAGAACAAAGCAAATATAATTAGTTTTTAGAGGTAGTTTATTGTGGAAATAAAAAATATTTTGTACCACTGACTACCAAGATATATGTTTGGAAAAAATATCCATACCTCTGATAAGAGACATTATATGTTTGGAATTAGTGACGTGTAAGTGCATGTAAGTGTGTACCCATAAGCCCTGTAATTATGGTGTCATTAGATCATGCAGCAATGGCCAGTCTGCCTTGTTCTTGGTCATGTGATAACTGCTCTACCCCCAGACAGAAGTCAGTGAAAAAGAGATACGTGCTTAATTTTGGTTAGGCTACTTGTACACTGATCCATAGCAAAATGTGGTAAAATGCACATAGGTTTATACCACATTTGCAGTGCATTTTTTACAGGACATGTAACTCAAACCGCACCAAAAATGCAACAGGTGTGTGTTTTTCATTAATTTCAATGGGGATGTTTGTTTTTGGTTGTGCACCAAAAATACAGCAAGCAGGATTTTAAAAACGCAGCAGACCCGCAATGGATCAGTGTGAAGAGTTCCATAGGATTAAATGGTCACAGGTTTTTGTTCCACTTTATTCAACGCAAAAGTGAAAGAAAAACTGATCAGTGTGAAAGCAGCCTTAGCAGGAATATAAATTTAACTCTGTTCTGTCAGGGTATTTCGTGTGTGAGTGTGTGTATTACATTTATCTAGCAAGCATACATTTTGTTTATTCGATCAAATAATTCTTAACCACTTGCTCTCCAGAGGATTTACCCTCCTTCTTGACCAGGCCATTTTTTGCTTTACATCGCTGCATTACTTTAACTGACAATTGCGCAGTCATGCAACGCTGCACCCAAATGAAATGTACATCCTTTTTTTCCCCACGAATTGAGCTTTTTTTCGGTAGTATTTGATTGTCTGTGCACTTTTAATTTTTTGGGCTATAAAAAAAAAAGACTGACAATTTTGAGAAAAAAAACAATATTTTTGACTTTTTGCTATTAAACATGTCCAGTAAAAAAATAAAAAAAATCAAATTTCATCATAAAGTTAGGCCAAAATTTATTCTACTACATGTCTTTGCTAAAAAAAAATCCCAATACGTGTAAATTAACCTCCCTGGCGGTATTCCCGAGTGTAGCTCGGGGTAACATTTCAGTACCAAAAGCGGTAACCCCGAGCTACACTCGGGAATACCATACGGCGCTGCTCCGGCATGTGTTCTTCACTTACCTTACCCTGCGCTCCCACGATGTGTCCCCTGCAGAGTCCCCGGCCATCTCCTACGGCTGATGCCGGCATCCGGCTTCTGTGTCCTGTCCCTGTGACGTCGGGACGTACGGGCGCCGCCGGCGGCGGGAAATTTAAAAATTTTAAAAAATGTCATTTTTTTTTTTTTTTCATTTTACACAGTAAAACATTGCTGTTTCAACTTATTTCACATACATATTGTCCCTAGTGCTTTGTCCTGCGCCCTGCCTGCATTTTGTCTGTTCTTTCTGCCTGGAAACTGAGAAACGTCCATGGCGTCCAAAAAGTGTCCCTTTAGGTCAACAGCGGTTTAGATCAGCTAGAGAACAGCGATAGTAAATCAGAACCACTTACAGAATTGAGTGATAATGATTCGTGGGGGAAATTCGTCATCAGACACTGAAAACGATTTTGCGACTGAGCTCAGCAATGTGCGAACTTGGCGCTCTATTTCACATTTCAGTGTTTTTGGTTTGATTATAATATTGAATTAAATTTTTTATTATTTTTATATTTTTATGATTATTTATTAAATTATAATTTATGATTTTGTGTTTCAAATTTTATCATACCCGGGATGTTTACTAGACTCTTGTTCGGACAGATTTCAGTGAGTTTTTCCTAAAAATTACAGCCTACAATAAAAAAAATACATATTTCCATGCAAAAAAATGGTACCGCTTTCAGCACCAAAAATCTGAAATAATCATACCGCTAGGGAGGTTAATTGATTTACGTGAAAGTTATAGCGTTTACAAATGGCGGTATATATACTGTGATTATTTTTTAATTTTTACTAGTAATGGCGGCGATCAACGACTTATAGCGTGACTGAGGCAGGCATTCTGACACTGGGGGGAAACTGACTTGGTGTCACTGACATCCCCAGTGACACCAATACAGTGATCAGTGATAAAAAAACACTGACACTGTACTAATGGCACTGGGCAGGAAGGGGTTAACATGAGGGCGATCAAAGGGTTAACTGTGTGCTGTTTCACTATAAGCTGTGTCCGTGTGCTTCACTGTAATGTACACAGCCATTCAAAGCAGTGTGCACAAGCTTACAGGGAGCAGAACTGGTTTGTTTACAAACAGTTCACCTTCTCATTGGAGATTCTCAGCAGGCACCGGGCAGTAATCACCGCCTGGGACCTGGTGATTGACAGCTGCGGCTACGACTAGCCCTACCCGGAAATGCAAAATCATATATATATATATATATATATATATATATATATATATATATATATATATGATTTTGCGCACCTGTGATGCCCTGTAGCAGTATTTCTACTATAGGGCAGTTGGGAAGCTAATATTCTTGATTATTATTTTATGTTCAGGAGAGTTATAAAAAATCTAGGAAATCTGCTAGTAACTGAAATAGGAATGTCAGTTTTGCTTTGGTTTTATCTTTAATCTCTCATTCAGTATTCTACAATCTTCATTATGGAGTGGAGTAATATTGCAAAGAACACATTTAATACTTGTGTGGTGAGGCACAACAATTGACACAGATATAATAGTCAAAGTATTGGTTGTAAGAGTGATTTCTATGGGGGATATTTACATTTTATAAAGCAATTCATGTGATTCACCTAAAATTCACTTCAGGTGAATCATTGTCATTTGAAAAACGTGCTCCAGAAAGAATTACCTGCAGTGTATGTTTGGTGAAAGTCACATTCACTGTTTTCTGTCTTTGACAGGTCTGAAAATGATTTTTTTTTTAATGAATATCTTTTCTTGTTAGCTTACTGACTTTGATGACACTGAATTAGACAGTTCATCTTTGGAGGAGGAACCTTATGAAGTACCACGGTCTGTACAAAGACGCCAGGAGGCCACAGTCCACAGGAAGGAGGTTCAAACAGTTTTTGCTAAGAATACTAGTGGTGTTACAAAACCTTTCAAAGCAGGTATTTGTTTAAATAAATTAGCTTACTTTTTCTCAGATATATTGTAGTTTACTCATAAAGATATTGGCATTATATTTTGTGTGTAAAAAGAAAGAAAATGGTGTTGCTCTCCCACACAATAACCTATATATTATACATACTCAGAAATTATTAAATAAATAAATAATCCTCTTAAATAATCCACTATATGAGATGATTATTAATATTATAATACAGGATTTATATAGCGCCAACAGTTTGCTCAGCGCTTTACAATATAATGGGAGACAATACAGCAACAATACAGTTCAATACAAAAGGGATAGGAGGGCCCTGCTCCTTGGAGCTTACAATCTAGGAGATGTATATACATCTATTAATCACAATATTGTGCAGTCATATACAAAGTCTACACCCACATAAAAGAAATACATATGTGAATGCATATAAAAAAGAAGCATTAGTGCAAAAAAACACACATGTCCCTAAACAGGGTTAAAGTGACATGAATCAGAAAATAACAGGTGATAGACGCTTGGCATGAATTATGCCCAAAACTGTGCAGTGAAAGAAGAACTGGCAAATGGCACAAATGGTACAATAAGATGGTCAGGAAACATAGGATCAACAACAGTCCTTCCACATACAGTATATCTACTGTTTGTGGCACATTTCTGTAATATCTGGGTCTGTTTTTTTTGTCAGTCATTTATGTTAAAGCATCAGTATTATGCTTAGTTTTGTCTGATCAGTAACATTATTTTCTGTCACTTCCTTCTCTTCTCCAGATGCTCGTGAAGCTGATACATCCAGCACTGTTGTTAGTTTAGTGACTGTGAGCGACATCAGTGACACCTCTGATATCTAGTAATGTCTTATTTATCAGCAATATATATTATAATACTTCAAGTGCCTTGAGAGTTTGCACTGCCTCGAAAGTCTTCAAGGTCTGCATTTGTATTTTTTTGTATGTTTGTATGGTATTTTATACTGACAAGATTCTGTTTGTACCATTTGGCCTAACCAGTGGAAGGAGATATTGCCTAATGTGTATGTCTTTTATATGACATTTTTATTCTATGATGTTTACAATTATTTTTTTCTACGGTACAAAGTATTCCTACAAGCACTTAATAATTTTGTTTCCAGCTGCAATTTATTTTGTCTTTAGCAAGTTATTTACATTAAACCTGTGAGGGAAATACCACAACATGTACCAGCACAGAGCAGATATTCTAAAATGGATACTTTTATGTAATACATGTACATTTATTCTGCTGTATAGTTAATAATAACTACAGTTTTCAGGCATTCAGAATTAATATATCCACCTAGTGTTTTAATTCTACTGTTTATGATTATTGTAGCAATCCTTAACTACAGACCTATGTCTTAGTGCAGCCAATCTCACAAGCAGGAAATTTCTGGAGGGCATTCTGTACACCATCTGTGTACAGAATGTCTCCAGGTAGCCATATTGCACTGCATATTACAGAAAATTACAGCACTGCAGAGTGAAAAAAAGGGATTTTTTATAACATTCAATTACACCATGACTTGTGTAACAACTGTATAAGCTATATCATTTTTTATTTTTTTCCCATGAAAGTGGAGTTACCCTTTAAGGGCGGTTTCACACTGCCCACTGCACTTTTTCTAAAGCTCAGCAAACCCACAGTTTTTGTGCAGGTTATCTGCGCTCTCCCATAGACTTCTATGAGGTCCTGCAGTTTTGGTGTGGTTTCAGAAAACACACCAAAACTCCTGCTTGCTGAATCTTTGGTGCACTTTCTGAAACTGCACCAAAATGTGGGATATCATAGAAGTCTATGAGAAAGGGCAGCTAACCTGCACAAAGTGGGACCACACCAGGGCAGTGAGAAGCTGCCCTTATTTCTCCATCTAGACACAGAGTCCTTAGAGTAAACTAATTAAAACTACAGTCCTTAGAGTAAACTAAATGAATAAGTAAAATGAACATGAAAAACTTTTACAAAATAATTATTTACCAAATCAATATGAAAGAAGTAAAGCGCCAACAACAGCCAGTTAAAATCCATCTTGCACTCATCTGGTTTAGGAATATGCCTCATGAATAGCTGCTTCATGCAGTCTATTTTGAACAAAAAACCCAGTATTTTAAGTGAATCTTTTCTTTGCCCATAGTAAGTAAATTAGCAGGTTCATGTAATTGCATTCACAGTAAACATGCTGTACCTTCCTTCATTGCACTTTACTTCTCACCAATCTGCTGCCCAAACCTTCAGAATCTCATGTGTACTGAGCAACGTACTGCATGCTTCAACCACCTACTCATGACAGTGCTTAGGGTTAGTGACTGACCATTTAGACATCAAACACTAAATGTGAGGAGGAAGGGAGAGTGTTATGTTTTTTGCCATACCTGCAAGCACTAGGCATGCTGTGGACTGTAGCAGGTGGGGAAAGCGTGCTTGTACAAAATGCTGAATTACTTGTGTGGGAACTACCATCACGGGTAGAGCTTTTGAAGCACACATCCACTCGCTTTTCTTCTTTTTAAGGGCTGGTTTTTGCCCAATTTTATTTAAAAGAAAGTTCCACACAATACAGGTTTCCCATGCAGGGGTATCCACCATCAATAAAAATAAAACAAAGATTCAGCCTCCTGGCTCTCTCAGGTATACAGCTTGCAGCCCCTTGCTGCTCTGGCTCCCACCTCTCCTAGGTGGAGCCCTCCTGACTCCTGGGAAACGACCTCCTGTCTGCCGGGGTGGAGCCCAGAACCCTAGTCAGGTTATTATTTAAAGCCCTTCACACACCTGTACAATTAGTGTGCAGGGGGGGGGTTAAGAAAACATGGACCCAGGATTGGATATTTCATCCCTCCCAGTTCACTTTGAAATCTTCGGGCTCCAGATCCCAAAACGGACTTTACAAACAACTGAGGAAACTGAACGCTGCATAAAATAAACCCTCTGGAGCCCCTCAACCTGTTTAGTTGAGAATCCTGGGATATAACCTTGATTCTCACAGTAACAGTGCCCAGAACTGCCACACTTGCTAATAAGTGAACTTGTTACTTTGCTAACTGCTGCACTGGCTGCACTTGTCATGCAGGTTAAGGTGCAGTGTTAATAAAGTTGCTGTTATCAGCTGATATTTCTCATTTTTCTACTGACTTGCTTCTACTGTGCTTTCTAGGTTTCATAGGAGAACGATTCCTAAATATGTTGTCTCCACTAGGATCCTCTAGCGCAAACTGGCCAGATGGCTGGTAAGAACAAAAGATCCTCACAATTGGAGGCACCCTCTCATTGTGAAGAGGACTTGCCTCCAGACTTTGGGGATCCAAGTTATACAGCTGAACTGGGTATCAGGCTTGGCCTTGGATGCCTGAAAAAAAAGAACTTTTTTTTGTGTGGGCATTTAGCTGCCTCAGTTTTTGCCTTCTTTTGCAAGGGCAAAGTGGTACAATTCTCCTTCATTATTTTCTTGATAGAAGTATTAAGCATTCATGGAAAAGGCGTTCCCCAGTGAAAAACATCCTCGAGATGCTTCCATGACTGAAGCTTTGCAAACCAATATCCTTTGCATATGAAATTAAACAATGCCCTGTCTGGATATTTGTCAAATTGTATTGACTAGCTGTTGACACAAAAGTGCAGGGCTAGAGGTAGGAGCTCCAGATGTTGAAACACAGAAGGATCCCGAAAACATGGCTTTCGACCAGAGAGGCACAGATTATCAGATGGACATGGTGGCAACAGCAGGTTACCCTACAGGGCCTGCAAGAAAGAACAGAGATTTAAAAAGGGCTTCCAGTCATTGTACTCCATTGATACTGATATATGCATGAATAGAGATAGAAAAGGTTCCAGTGATCCTTATTGCACCAGATTCACCCGGAAGGACCTGGTACATAGACATACTCACTAGCAGTCAAGACTTGGCCTCTTCCAAACAGACCAGGCCCTCAAGGCAAGGGTTCCTTTTTTGCTTTTGTCCTCTGTTCATATGTTCACTGGGTTTTAACAAGTGGATGTTCAAGCTTCGGCTGATGCTAACTTCAGGGTTCCACAAGCTGTTGTCTGAGTGTTCTGTTGGCAACAGAACTACCAACAGGCCCACAAGAAAAGAAGGGTTCTTTAAGCTTTGATTTATTGTGGGCCTGTTGGCAGTTCTGTTGCCCTCCCAATATATTGCCTGGGTACTTCCCATGTTCTATAGATAAAGTCCTGCACTGTATCATTAAGATAATAGGAATTTTGACTTGCCTGTACATTCCTTATCTTGGTGTAGAGCACAGGACACAGGTCTCTCCCCTCTGTGTCTTGATTACTCCTTTTTGCTTGCTAAAAAAATGGAGTCTCACAAAGTGGGCCAAGTATGCTCTAGAGATGGACAGTTTTTGCCAGTGCCCAAGTTAGCTTGCATATAACCCATGCTCTATTTATAGTACATATTTATAGAGATTTTATTTGTAAATAATCAATGTAATATTAAGAATAAATGTAAAAAAGAAATGTAAATAATAACTAAAATCTCTATAAATAATACATGTTTTGTTCTTAAACATTGAAGAAACTCTGTGAAGCTTACTATGTGTTGGTATTTTGAGTCTCACATTTTTTTTTCCATCAGGAACTTAAGTCAGTGTTGTATGTAGCACACAAAAACAGTGTTATACCTGGTTCTTACCCATATCTGAACTTTTGGTTTTAAAGTATTTTTGAAAACATGGCAATGTGTTATACAGTACATTTATTTATATCAAAAATTACATTAAAGTTAACATACATTGAATGGTTGTTGATTCATTATTCCTTATGATAGTGTTACTCTATTATTTATTATTATTTATTTCAGATACTTATATAGCGCTGTCAATTTAAGCAGCACTTTACACATATATTGTACATTCACATCAGTCCCTAACCCATAAGGAGCATACAATCTAATGTTCCTAATTCACATTCAAACATACACATACTAGGGCCAATTTAGACAGGATCCAGTTAACCTACCAGCATTTATTTGGAGTGTGGGAGGAAACTGGAGTACCCAGATGAAACCCACACAGACACAGGGAAAACTTTCAAACTCCAGGCAGGTGGTGCTGTGGTTGGGATTCGAACCAGCGACCCTAGTACTGCCATGCGGAACTCTAAATATATGTTTGTCAATAGGATCATTCATTCAATTGCTAAAGTCATAAATTATTTCCACATGTGTCTAAATTAAAAAAAAATCACTGAAAGGTCCACCTGCTTTAAAGTGCTGTAAAAAAACAGGTTGACTTAATAACCTCCACCATAATAAGCGTGAAATAAAAAAAATAGCTGTAGGTGAAAAAGTTAATAAATATTCTTACCATTCTTACCAAAGCAAAGGAGTGAAACAGACAATATCAAGACCTTTGTCATAACTATGCACCCTATGGATATCTTGCTTCACCTTTTAACATATGTAGAATCTCAAATCTTTCATCCTTTGTGCCTGCAGAAGGGTACAGTATTGTTCAGCATTCTGGAGGTGGATAGCAGAGAGCGCATCACATAGAGGTTGGTGCAATGATAGGGTCTAATGGGGGACCTCTGGAGGCATAGAAGAGTAGTGGAGTATCCCATGTCTGTTGCTGGATATCTGTTGGGCACTGTGGGAGAGACGGTTTCTGCACAGAGAAGTCTAGTGGGTGTGTAAAGAACTTGTGGGTAACAGGAGGGAGTTGTGAGAGAGCTCTGTGAGAGGGCTGGTTTGGGGAGTTCCTGTGAGATGGTTTGCTGTGCATATAGGTGATAAGTTTATAGGTAACATAGTATACCAAATGAGCAGGAGAAGACCAGGATTGAGGTCCGCATCTACTCTACAACAGTACTGTAAATTGGAGCAGGGTCTGTAAAAATTTAATTTGAGTATCGCCATGAAGCTAGAGGCAACCATGTATGGTAATGCAACCCAGTGCACATCCTAATAAGTAAGGATGGGAGCAGGCGTATAAAAAAGATAGATACTGGTTGTAGATGACTCAATTATTAGAAGGATTGACAGGGTTATCTGTCACCAAGGGTTATCTGTCACCAAGGCACATTCCTCTGTTTGCATGCTGTATGGGTTCTACGCATTAGGGATTGGGCTGACAGATTGTTGGGAGGGGCTGCGGAGGACACCCATACACGTTGGTAAAAATTACAAAGAGGAAAGATGGAGCATCCTAAAAAATATTTGAAGGACTTAGGTTCAAAGCTAAAGAAACGGACATCCAAGGTCTTTCAGAAATACTCATTGTGCTTTGAGACACACAAGAAAGGCAGTAGGAGCTGAGGGAGCTGATACGTGGCTGAAAGATTTGTGTAAGAAGGAGGGTTTGGGTTCCTTGAAAACTGGGCTGACTTTTCTATGAGTTACTGGCTCTACTGTAGGGAAAGACTGTGTCAAAACTCTGCACATGTATATTCTAACATTCAAATTTTGTCGTAATAAAAAGTTAACGGACATGGAAAGTTGGCCACAAATGACAGGGAGAAGGCAGATGTATTAAATTCAAATACATTTTTCTCTTCAGTTTAGACAAACAAAAAAGACAGGCTTAGAAATTAGGAATAGTGGCTTGACTATAACAGAACTAAGCTCTCTGAAGACTCATGGGTGTAAGCCATCTGCTTTGAATCCAGATTTTTGTCAGACACAGAAGTACATTTAGTACATTTGTAGTAACTTCATTTTTGAGAAAAAAACATTCCCTCTGGATGATGTATGTACATTGCAAGGATTTTAACACTCCAGTCTAGCCAGTGACCAGCAGGCTGCACATCCATTATAATGAAGGGTTTAGCCATAATTCAGGGCTCCGCTCTCCCCAGGAGACCGTACGGCTGCATCTGTGCATAATACAAGGGAAGTTTGTGATGGAACAGACAGAAGCTCTAGGCCTGAGGACCAGAGCAGCAGGGAGCTTGCAAGAGAGAAAGCTGAGAGTGCAAAGGTTGCACATGAGCACAGGTGTGCTGTGGAGTGGTCTAAGGGACCATACCAAAGGCCTAATCATGAGGCCAGAGCAGTGGCTGCTAGAGAGCCAGGAGGCTGAATGTTATTTGCTTTCATGTTGGAAGTGATGGTGGAAACCCTTGTGAGGCATTCGACTGTTTTGTTTTCAATAAAAGTGGGTCAGCAAGCCCTGAAACGAAATGCTCTTTTTGATTGGCCTGAACTCACTGAAGGCTTAACACCATTGAACAATACCCCCTGAACATCACAAGGAGTATAGAAATTTATAGCAACATAAATTAACACACACACATACTAAAATTGAACTTGGATGGACCTGTGTCTTTTTTTAGCCTCATCAAGTATGTTACTATGGCTTGATTGGTGTGGGCTTCATAAGAGGGTTAGTTTAGTGTCAGATTACCTCAGTGGTTATGTTGAGTTTCATTTAGGCTCAGTGACTAGAGGGTGTACATCCAGTTCTCGGGGGTTGGTTAAGTTTGTGGGGGAGATGAAATATATAGAGGGCTTTAGTTAGGGGTTAAGTCTTAGGATTAGAGTGACTGTCAAAGACTATATCTCAGTCATTTCCAAACTCATCGGAGTGGGCCTTGACCATAGATGTAAATAGATGCTTCTATAAGGTAAAAATACTGAACCAGATTCTACTTTCTATGCTGAATGTGAAGCCACCAACAGTCCAGCCATTACTGTCCAGACATGTTCATCCAATGTGGAATGAAAATGAAATGCAATCTATGCTTAGCTATGCTTGGCTGACGTTGGTTAAACGTGGAGTGGGATGTTTAATGCATTTATCAACAATATTCAGTTTCCCACTCCTCTTTTCCTTCTTTTTTCTCTTTTCTTGTCCTTTAGTGGATATTTGAGCTGTAGGTGTCTGCTTGTTAACTTGGTTGTGAAGGGAGCTCTATATTTATTTATTTTGCATTCAGTATTTATTGAGAATGTTGCAGGTATTACAGCAAAACAGGTATACAAAAAAAAAACAGAATGAGAAAAATCCAAATAATGGAAACAAGTAAATAACAAATCTTAAGTCAGCTAAGTAACATCACACAGGGTCCAAAATCAAGTAAGGAAATCCACAACCTTTGTAGCACATAATTAAGATACATTCAATAAAGTGTGATAAACCAGATTGCAATATGGTCTACAGTTGTTGATTGTTCTTTGTTGATTACTCACGCATTCTCCAGTATACGATGGTATGTAATACATGGGGAGCTGGCGTGCGGCATCCTAACCCCCAATGATGTCAGTTACAGTGGGGAAAACAAATATTTGATCCCCAGCAGATTTTGTAAGTTTGACCATTTACAAAGAAATGAAGAGTCTGCTGTTTTTGACACCATTGAGCAGTTAGCTGCAGCCTCCAAGCCTATACAGTACACTACAATGACAAGTTACTGGGGAATGCAGCTATTCCTGCAGCTATTCCTGACTGTTCACACTGTCAGTGATTACCCATGGCGATGGCTGCTGAACACACACTTTGTGGGCATTCAGCAGTGATGACCACAGGTGTCAAAAACAGCAGATTCCTGCTGCTGCCATTCACCATGGCATCCAAATAGAAGGAACTATGGCTGTAAAACAAGGTTTGGTAAATACTACTTTAGAACTTCTATTGGGAACTACAACTTCAGAACAGATACATTATTGGTAACTACAACCTTAGAAAAAGCAATTAGGAACTGCAGGAGCTAACACTCAATTCTCCAATTCTACTGCATGGTATAGGCGGTGCTGTCTTGACTGGAGCATTGGCTGGCGTTCATTTCTGGAGCATTTATGGGAAAACGGTTTGGACCATTTATGCCAGAAGGTGCAGGAATTGGGGCTGATCTGAAGTCTGAAGGAGCAGATATTGTGGCTGCTCTGGGGTGTGAAAGTGCAGTAACTGGTGTGGGCTGAGGTGTGAAAGTGCATGAATTAGGTAATCATAAGTGTGAAGGTTTTGGGGAGATATCACCCATAAGGGTGCAGGAATTGGAGATAATTATTATCACAGTTGTATTTTAAATGACAGACAAAATATCAAATAAATATCCAGAAATAACACGATACAAATGTTATAAAATGAGTTGCAGTTCAGTGAGTAAAATAAGTATTTGATCTCCAAGCAAAACATGACTTAGTACTTGGTGGAGAAACCCTTTTTGGCAAGCACAGGGGTAAGATGTTTCTTGCAGTTGGTTACCAGGTTTGCACACATCTCAGGAGGGATTTTGGTCCACTCTTCTTTACAGATCTTCTCTAAATTCTTCATTTTTTGGCAGTTGCTTGGCAACTTGAAGTTTCAGCTCCCTCCATAATTTTTCTATAGGATTAAGGTCTGAAGACTGGCTAGGCCATTCCATAACCTAAATGTCCTCCTTCTTCAGCCACTCCTATGTTGCCTTGGAGGTATGTTTTGGGTCATTCTCATGCTGAAAGATGCATCCATGATCCATCTTCAGTGTTCTGGTTGAGAGAAGTAGGTTCTCATCCAAGATTTTACAATACGTGGCCGCTTCCATTGGCTCCTCAATGCTGCAAAGTCGGTCTGTACCTTTAGCAGAGAAACAGCCCTAAAGCATAATGTTTCCACCTGCATGCTTGACTGTAGGGATGGAGTTTTTAGGGTCATAGTCAGCATTTTTCTTCCTCCAAACGCGGTGAGTCAAGTTAATGCCAAAGAGCTCAATGTCAGTCCCATCTGACCGCAGTACTTTCTCCCAATCCTTCTCTGAATCATTTAGATGTTCATTGGCAAACTTCATGCAGACCTGTAAATGTGCCTTCTTGAGAAGGGGGACCTTGCGGGTTCTGCAGGACTTCAATCCATGGCAGCGTATTGTGTTACCAATGGTTTGTTTGGTGACTGTAGTCCCAACTGCCTTGAGATCATTCACAAGCTCCTCCTGTGTAGTTCTGGGCTGATCCCCCACTTTTCTCAAGATCGTCCTTACCCCATGAGGCAAAATCTTGCATGGAGCTCCCGACCGAGGGTGATTGATGGTTATTTTGTACTTCCATTTGCAAATAATCAGTTGTCTCCTTTGCATTATTGTGCAGGTCTACAGTCTTGTCTCTGATGTCTTTTGACAGCTCTTTGTCCATGATGGTGAGGTTTGAATGGAAGAAAGATTATTTGGACAGGTGTCTTTTATACACATAATGAGTTGTCATTAGGAGCACCTTCCTAAATTGACAGGACTAATCTGTGTACCACATGAGCACATAGCAAGTCTGTGGGAGCCAGAATTATTGTTGATTGGTAGGGGATCAAATGATTATTTTACTAACTAAACTGCAACTCAATTTATAACATTTTTATCTGTGTTTTTTCTGAATTTTTTGGTTATTTGTCCCTATCATTTAAAATACACCTATGATAAAAAATTATAAACCCTTCATCTCTTTGTAAGTGGGAAAACTTACAAAATCTACAGGGGATCAAATAATTACCTTCCCCACTGATGAAACACGTGGAGCGGAGCTGAATACCATGACCTCACCACATATGAGGAAGTGGATTACCATGTCCCAGAAGGTCTTTTTCTAGTACAGCACTGTTATTCTTTTATTATGTGAGTGGTTTACCTTACTTTATTAAATGTTTAAAAGTGGTTTTAAGCTATGTGGAGTGTGTAGCTCTTTTTTATTTTCTTTGATATGTATTGGATGGCCCAAGAGGATTAGTTATCAGAAAGGGAGGTAGATCTATTCCCATTACCAGTATCTGGCTAACAAGTGTTATATGAAATCTTTATAACAGAGGGTTATAATGTTCCGTTAAGCCTCTTCATGTGCAGTATTGTGGTGGAGCACTGGCATGGTCTTGGATCACATGAAAAGAATGTATTTTATGCACCATTTTTAGCTATCATATTCCCAAGCATGGGATGACATCTGTGGAGGATTTTTAATTTTTTTATTGTTGGAGAGCATTTTAGAATTATTTTCCTGCATGTTATGTTATACATTACATTTATAAAAAATGTTTCAGTTTTTTAGCAATTCATTGGTTTTTAATGTAACATAGTTCACATTTATTCACAGTGGTTTTTGTAGTTGGCTCACTTACAGTAATTTCATTGTTTTCATATATTTATGTTGGTATGTGGCACTTTGTATATTTCCTAAACTTTGAGTTTAATATTAATTTATAGGTTTTTTCAAGTTGCACGTTTTATATTTAAATCTGTTAAATGTATTCACTTGTAATACTTTAATTGTTTTTATATATTTATGTTGGCACATAGCATTTTGTTTAATTTAAGTGAGGTGATATCTCGATTAGCGCAGCACTTACGTAGTTAAATGTGTACTATTACTCCTAATAGTGCTAGGTATAGGTGACAATGTCCAAAAGGAAAGTGAAGAACCAGTAATATGATCTCAGAGTATGGTGATCAACTTTCTATATCCAATCATATGGTGATGTGCCAGGTAATAGAATTGCGCACTCACCAGATGCGCAATCTAATCATGCATTAGAGAACATAAACTCTCAATAGGTCAGCCCGAAATCCTTTTAAAGGTATGCACAGCCTGGTCTGGAGTTCCCTCTCTGAACCATCAGTGGACAGCAGTACCTCTATCTTCCTCCTTATAGAGCTCTGTGGGTGGTTAAGCTGGAATTGTAGTTTTAAAGTGCAGTAAAACCCTGAGACATGATGAAAGGGAGCATCTTTCTGTTGCTGACCCAGGGTAGGTCAGGACACAAGGCAGACACATGCGGTTTGTGCAGATGGCAACATGCTATCAGACTGAGGCTTCCTAATGAGCTTTTACATGTGAGGCAGGATGTTATGGAGTATGATCCTATTTTCACCAAGAAATTATGCCAAAGTCTGGGAGGTTAAATATTGATTGCCACTCTGAAGATTTCCTTTCTTGATTGCCATTCTTGGTGAAGAATGACCAACATAAATATATGAAAACAATGAAATTACTGTAAGTGAGCCAACTACAAAAACCACTGTGAATAAATGTGAACTATGTTACATTAAAAACCAATGAATTGCTAAAAAACTGAAACATTTTTTATAAATGTAATGTATAATATAACATGCAGGAAAATAATTCTAAAATGCTCTCCAACAATAAAAAAAATTAATAAATAAATAATGTGTGATTATATTGCGCATCTGATGAGTGCGCAATTCTTCTATTACCTGGCACATCACCATATGATTGGATATAGAAAGTCGATCACCATACTCATATTACTGGATCTTCACTTTCCTTTTGGGCATTGTCACCTATACTTAGCACTAATAGTCACCTTGAGTGACAGTATATATAACTATCACTTTGTCACTTTATGGACTCATATATGTCATGATTTATGGTCACTTTATATGCACTTATATCACTTTACATACTACTTTGATACAGTGATATGTTTATTACCAATAATTTTTGCTGGTTTATATGCATTTTATAATTACCTCTGCACGTTTTGGCTTATTGCACTTTATCTGACATTTGATATTTTGATCTCAGCGCTGCACCTGCTTTTTATATTATTGTGTCCAATCACAGCTGATCACCATGTAAATACACTTGCCAGTTATTGACAGTGCTTTCCTCACGTTGTCACAGCATGAGGAAAGTACTCTTGGCAACTGCCACCTGTCAAAGGAGACATCTGCACTGATATTCAGGGCACTGATTAGCAATGCCCTGATTATCAGTGCAGACCCAAAATTGCTCAACAGTGCTGCCCATCAGTGCCGCCTATCAGTGACACTAATCAGTGCCTTCAGTGCTGCCTATTAGTGCCCATCAGTGCTGCCTATCAGTGCCCATCATTGCCGCAGTATAGATGCCCATCAGTTCCGCATATCAGTGCCTCATCAGTGCAGCTTATCAGTGCCCATCAGTGCTGCCTATCAGTGCCCATCAGTGCTGCATATCAGTGTCCATCAGTGCTGCCTCATCAACGCACATCAGTGAATGAGAAAAATTACCTGTTTGCAATGTTTTATAATAGAAACAAAGAAAAACTTTTTTTCCCCAAAATTTTCATTTATAGTGCAAAATAAAAAAACACCCAGTGGTGATTAAATACCATCAAAAGAAAGCTCTATTTGATAAAAATGAGAAAAAATGTCATATGGGTACAGTGCTGAATGACCGCGGAATTGTCATTCAAAGTGCGACAGTGCAGAACGCTGAAAATTGGCCTGGGCAGAAAGAGCGTAAAAGAGCCCAGTAGGCAAGTGGTTAAAATTTATTTGGCCTATTTGGTGTAGTTAGTCATTTAACTACTTGCCGACCACAGATAGCCGAATGATGGCTACACTGCGGCTGGCCAGTTCTGGGTGGGCCTCATATGACTTCCTCCCAGAACACGCTCGGGAGCGCGCACCTGGCGATCTCCGTGATCACGTGATGTGGTAAAAGGCCAATCACAGCGGCCTTTTACCACGTGATCAGCCGTGTCCAAAGACATGCTGATCACCGGGAAATGCAATTGCCGGTTCTCGGCAGTACTTTCCTCATGATCTGACAGCGTGAGGAAAGTGCAGCCGAGAACCGGCAGTTGTTAGAGCAGGGACTGGCACCGATCATCAGGGCACTGATGATCAGTGCCCAGCAGTGCCACCCACCTGTTCCGCCCACTTCTGCCCAGCTGTGCGCCCACTAGCTCCGCCCACCTGTGCCCAGCAGTGCACCCACCTGTGCCCAGCAGTGCAACCACCTGTGCCACCCAGCAGTGTCACACACCTGTGCCCAGAAGTACCACCTACCTGTGCCCAGCAGTGCCACCTACCTGTGCCCACCCACCTGTGCCCACCAGTGCCACCCACCAGTGCCACCCACCTGTGCCCATCAGTGCAGCCCAGCAGTGCTGCCAGTCAGTGCCCAGCGGTTGTGCCAGTCAGTGCCCAGCAGTGCTGCCAGTCAGTGCCCAACAGTGATGCCAGTCAGTGCCACCTATCAGTGCTGTCTATCTGTACCCATCATCAGTGTCGCCTATCAGTGCCACCTATCCATGACACCTCATTAGTGCTGCCTATCAGTGCCGCCTATCCGTGCCACCTCATTAGTGCTGCCTATCAGTGAAGCCTATCAGTGCCCTTCAGTGCCACCTATCAGTGCCCATCAGTGCTGCCTCATCAACGCACATCAGTGAAGGAGAAAAATTACCTGTTTGAAAAATTTTATAATAGAAACAAAGAAACTTTTTTTTTTTTTCAAATTTTTTGCATTTTTTTTGTCTATAGCGCAAAAAGTAAAGTGCACAGCGGCGATTAAATACCACCAAAAGAAAGCTCTATTTGTGAGAAAAAAATTATAAAAATTGCATATGGGTACAATCTTGCATGACCGCCCAATTGTCAATCAAAGTGCGACAGCTCTGAAAGCTGAAAATTGGCCTGGTAAAGAAGGGGGTATAAGTGCTCGGTAGGCAAGTGGTTAAAGTACAAAGTTTTCCATCACCAGATCTGCTTTATGGTAAATGTTTCCAGATTTAGGAGACAAATTAGGACACATTTTCTCACAATAGATAATTCTCAAGGATCAGTAAAGAGAGGTGATAAGGCAGACATGTCAAATCCACTCCATAAATGTGAAATCCCCAAACTAAAGTATAATAACTACAGGGCCCATCTGTGTCTGGACAGTCCATTAGAACTAGATTTGGTTTCTTGCCTAATCCACTTTAATTATAGGAGTCCCACATCAGGGCAATCAGATTGATGTCAAGCTAATACTCTGTTCAATTGAAGAAAAGCTGTGATAGTGGAGCACTTTGATGCATTTCACAACATAGTACTTAAGGCAGTATTAAACCAAAAAACAACAAATGTTTAAATTACAGATTAGCAGTTCTTTTATGTGGTGGCTGTATTAGTTTTCTTTTTTTAGTTATTTTACATTATTTTCACCTGGTGATCTGGTCAGTAAGCATGGCGCGCTCCCAGCACAAAGACTGGTGTGTCACTGAGAGCCCCGGGTCCCGTTCTAACAATCGGGACCCGGAACTCCGATTCCAGGTCACCTGATTGCTGTGATGGCCTCCGATTGGCTATCACAGTGTTCAGTCACTGTGAAGCCTGCCACCCGTATTTTCTGTCTCTGAATGGAAGAGAGAGATACAGTATCTCACAGAAGTGAGTACACCCCTGTAAAGTAGTGACTGTACAGCTTGTATAACAGTGTAAATTTGCTGTCCCCTCAAAATAACTCAACACACAGCCACTAATGTGTAACCCGCTGGCAACAAAAGTGAGTACACCACTAAGTGAAAATGTCCAATTTGGGTCCAATTAGCCATTTTCCCTCCCCGGTGTCATGTGACTCGTTAGTGTTACAAGGTCCCAGGTGTGAATGGGGAGTAGGTGTGTTAAATTTGGTGTTATCGCTCTCACTCTCTCATACTGGTCACTGGAAGTTCAACATGGCACCTCATGGCAAAGAACTCTCTGAGGATCTGAAAAAAGAATTGTTGCTCTACTAAAAATGGCCTAGGCTATAAGAAGATTGCAAGACCCTGAAACTGAGCTGCAGCATGGTGTCCAAGACCATAACAGGACAGGTTCCACTCAGAACAGTTCTCGTCATGGTCGACCAAAGGGGTTGAGTGCACATGCTCAGTGTCATATCCAGAGGTTGTCTTTGGGAAATAGACGTATGAGTGCTGCCAGCATTGCTGCAGAGGTTGAAGGGGTGGGGGGTCAGCCTGTCAGTACTCAGACCATACGCCGCACACTGCATCAAATTGGTCTGCATGGCTGTATATCATATATAGTTAAAAATTATTATAAATTATAGTATGACAATAAACGCATGGTAATACATTATTACAAATTTATTAAAAAGTATTTTATGAATATGTAAAATTCAACATCATATAAAGTCCATATAAAAATTGTTATAAATATTAAATATAAAATCGTGAAAAAAATAGGAGAAATTTATGAGAATAATTGGGTATATAATCGTAAAAAATAATATGAATCCTGGAATTAATTATCTTAAGAGATGTCCACATATAAAATTAGTAAAAACAAAACTCATGGTTGTTAAAATGATTCTATCCATTAATTAGGCCCAGAATTGTTAAACCTTATTCAGGATATATATTATAGGGTGTGGGGAAACAGGTACTCAATGCTAGCTAACTTTTGTCTATAAAACAATTGATATCTATTTCTATGTTGAGCCCTTGGGGTGAAAATTATTGTATTTCATAGATCCACTTCGTTTTGAGTTGGGATATGGCTCGTTTTTTATTGCACCCCCTCCAATGTGGGTTTAATATGTCTATTCCCACAAATTTAATTTCTCTGGGGTTTCTATGGTGGACTTCCCTGAAGTGTTTAGACAGGAAATGTTCCTTATAGCCCCTTTTGATGGTATAGACATGTTCCTTCATGTGAAATCTCATATGCTTCGTTGTCCTACCCACATATTGTTTGCCGCATGAGCATTCCAGTAGGTACACAACATATTTGCTTTTGCATGATATAAATTTTTCTATTTGATAAGTGTTGTTTTTGGTATTAGAGCTGAAAGATGTTATTTTTGGGTGTCTGTTGCCGCTCAGAACACAAATAGGGCAACGATTACAGGGATAAAAACCTTTAAATTCCCCAAAGAATGTAATTAGTTTAGGGGGATCTACCACATTTGGGGCTATTTTATCCCTTATGGTTGGTGCTCTTCTGTATACCACCTCTGGTTTCTGTGGAAGTAGGTTTTTAAGGATTAGATAATTTTTCAATATTTGCCAATGCTTCTTAAAAATGTTCTTTATCTGAAAATGTTGGGACGAGTAGTTGGTGATAAAGGGGCAAATCATTTGAGGTCGCTTATCCTTATCTTTATCCATCAGTAAACTTGCTCTGTCCATATTAACTACTGTCTCAATACTCATATTTAGGGAGTCCACAGAATATCCTTTTTCTATAAATCTATCCTTTTAGACGTTGGCTTATGTGTGGAAGCATACCAAATTATGGCAGTTCCACCTTATCCTTGTAAATTGTCCTTCGGTATATTTTTCGCCACATGGTGTGGTGGCAACTGTCCATAGGGATAAAACTGTTTCTGTTTGTTTAAAAAATGTCTTGGTGACTATCCTGCCTCCATTATTAATTAGTGTTAGATCCAAAAAATCCACATTATTTTGGCTGTATGTGTGTGTCAATTTAATATTCAAAGTATTGTTGTTGAGGGTATTAATAAAATTGTTCAGAGGAGTTTCTTCCCCTTGCCATAAAAACAGGATGTTGTCTATATATCTATGGTAAAATATGAGTTCTGGCCAATCCCTTGCATAGATAACGTCTTCCTCCCATCAGCCTTAAAGAGGTTTGCCAAACTTGGGGCAAATTTTGCGCCCATTGCAACTCCCTTAATTTGTAAAAAATATTGTTCGTTAAACCAAAAAAAAGTTGTGAGTCATGGTAAAATCTAAGTTAAGAATAAAATCTTTAGGTTCTTCATTGTATCTCTCTGTTTCATGCAGGTAATATTTTACTGCTTCCATTCCGTCTATGTGTTTAATATTCGTATACAGTGATGCCACGTCTGCTGTCACTAGAAATGTATTTGCTGTGATGGAGATTTTAATAATCTATGAAAGGACCCTCATAGATTATTATGATCAGGTAGGCCGAAGTATTCCGTACAAGGGCCAGCAAAAAGATATCTATATATTCCCCCGATCTCGATAAGAGAGAGTTAATCCCACTTATGATGGGTCATCCTGGGGGGTTAGTGGGGTCTTTGTGTATTTTGGGAAGCCAGTAAAGTACTGGTATTCTTGGAGCTGTTGGGTATAAAAATTATTTTTCTTTCTTATTGATAATGCCATTCCTGTAACCTGATGTAATAATTTTCTTTAGGTCTTTTTTATAATTGACAAGATTTTTTGGTATGGTCAATTATGTGTCTTTGTCACCCAAAATGTTGTTAGCCTCTGTCATATTGTGTTTTATGCATAATTACTACACCTCCCCCTTTGTCTGCTGGACGTATGACTAGGTCTTTTTTCTTTAATAGACTAGACATGCCTTCTGTTATATTCTTTGATTGTTGTAGTTTCCTCACTTTTAAGTGTTCCAGATCTTTTAATACCATATTTTTGAATATTGTAATTTGCGGGTTGTTACCTGCTGGGGGATTAAATAGGGATGGATTTCTCAGGTTAGAGTTTGGGCCAGTCTGAGGTACGTTATTGTTTCCAGTAATATCCCTCGTGATGGGATTTTGTATAAAAAAGAGAGACACTCCTGATAAACTTGTGAATGTCTATGTAGGTCTGAAATTTGTTCAGTTTGGCCTGTGGTGCAAATTTCAAACCTTTGTTCAATAATATGGTCTCGTTCGGGGTTAATGTAACGTTACTGATATTGAATATGCCGTTGTTTTTCACATCTTTTGGGATCTGTTGATCCTTTTCCCTCCTCTGGTGCCTCTTCTGGATGTCTTTTTTTTTGTTCGTGTTGTTTGAACCTAGGCCTAAAAATTTCTTGTTGTTGGGGTAATTGGTATATTGTTGTGGTGTTCTGTAGTTATGATATTCGTTGTGGTATACTTGCAGTTGTTCATGATAGTAATCATTTTCTCGTCTTTGTGTGGATCCTCTACTATATGTTTGTTTCCAGTGTTCTCCGTTTTGATGGTAGTCCCTTTTCACATATGGGGAACCATAATATGGATTCTGTTGATTTTCCATCCTTTGTGTCCCTTTAGTGGGCCTCTGGGGTATGGGTTGTAGGTATAATTGTCCCTATTTTGTTGTCCTCTGTATTGTGGAGGTGTATATAGGTTATGACTCTTATAATTCTGATTCCTTGGTTTACCTTTGAAATTATTTCTATTCCCTGGTGGGAATTGATGTAAGTGTCAAGGTCCTACCTTTTCCCAGAGGTTATGTTACTCCATGTGCTGGCATCCATCTTGGATTTCTGCTGAGCATGGTGGGAATCTTTTATGTCTTCAGGTCTCTGAGGTCCATCCCCCAGAGGGGTGTGGCTGAGTACATATAAGCCTGTGATCCGCACATGCTCTTTGCACTTGTGTCTTTGTCTTGCTACAGCTCTGTGTATACGCTCGTGACTCTTCTGGTATTTGACTCGGCTTGTGACTAAGACCATTCTCTGTGTTTTCCTTCGATCTGACCTTCCGTTGCTGAACCCGGCCCGTGACCTGTTATTCTCTGTCTACTGTTCTGTACCGTTTTGTCCTGTTGTTGTCGACCCGGCTTGCCTGACTACGCTATTGTTATTCTCACCAGCTACACGCCATTGGCGGCGGCCATTACCGCAGCCGGGGTGTCTCGGGGGCCGCGACCTGGTTCCTGGCTGCGTCAAGTCCATCCCCACCATCAGGGGCCCTGGTGAAGGGCAGCCTGGGACTTAGACTCCGCGCCCTGAGGGACTTCGGTCTGTTGGTGGTGGTGGTCGTCAGCCAGTGCGTTACCCTGCCACTAGGCCTACCTGTCCGTTCCACAGCCCTGCCCTGACATTACACAAGTGCCATGAACCCTGACGGTGCAGGTACGCCTTCGCTTCCAATGTTGGTCGCCAGACTGGATCAACAGGATCTCCTGTTGGATCAGTTCGCTCAGGCGTTGCAAACTCTGCTTGCACGCACTGCGCACCTTACTCCTGGTGTTATTAGGCCGGTTGTCACTCCGGTGGTCGCTCCCGCTGCTGTTCCGCTTTTGCGCCCACCGCCGCCACTGCTGCGGCACCCGCGGCGCCCAGTGGTATGACTGGTTCAGCCCCTCTTCCACAGCACTTTGGGGGTGAGCCGAGTCAGTGTCGTGGGTTTCTCAACCAGGTGGGGATTTACTTCGAATTAATACCCCACGCTTTTCCGACTGAGAGGTCAAAGGTGGGTTTCCTAATATCGCTACTCTCAGACAAGGCCTTGGTCTGGGCGAATCCTTTATGGGAGAGGAATGACCCAGTGATTCACGAGTTTTCCGGTTTTGTCGATGCCTTCCATAGGGTATTCGACGTACCGGCTCGCTCCGCCTCGGCTGCCAAGCTGCTCATGTCTATGCATCAGGGTACACGGACCGTTGCCGAGTACGCCATAGAGTTTTGTACCCTGGCAGCAGAGGTGGGTTGGAACAATGAGGCTCTGGTGGCTGCGTTTTCTCAGGGTCTTTCTGATGCATTGAAGGACGAGATCGCAGCCAAGGAATTGCCTGTGGAGCTGGAAGCACTAATTTCCTTCCTGATCCTGATTGATACCAGGCTCAGGGAGAGGCCTTCACTCAAGGAACGCCTGCGGAGGTCTTCCAATCGACTAGCACTTGCTTTTTCTGTCCCACCCGTTCCTCCCTCTCCTCCCACGCCTCCTGGGGATAGATTGTCTGGTGGTGAGCCCATGCAGCTGGGGTTTGCTTGCCTTTCCGAGGGAGAGCGGGCCGCTCGGCGTCGGGAGGGTCGCTGCCTGTAATGTGGCCTCGGTGGGCACTTTTGGCAGTCCTGTCCGGTCCGTCCGGGAAACGCTCGCACCTGAGATCCTGTCGGGGACAGATCTTGGGTGGAGTCTCCTCGTCCCCGGCGTTCTGCAGAGATAAGCAACTGATCACCGTTGTCCTCTCTTGGGCGGAGGGCTCGGTGACGGCCCAGGCGTTGGTAGATTCTGGGGCCGGCGGGTTGTTTATGGACAGCTCGTTTGCTGCCCAGCACTCCATTCCCTTGCAGGCTCGAGTTACCCCATTGGTTCTTGAGGCGATAGATGGCAGGCCCCTGCAACCACCGCAGGTTACCCACGAGACTATGCCAGTTGAAGTAGCTATTGGGGCTGTTCACAGGGAGTTGGCCTGTTTCCAGGTGATTTCTTCTCCGCACTATTCGGTGGTTTTGGGGTATCCCTGGCTCCAGATGCACAATCCAACCTTCAATTGGCAAACAGCCGAGATTTTCTCGTGGTCTCCACAGTGTGGGGCCGGGTGCATCCGTGGGCCGGTTAAGGTGTTGTGTGCCTCCTCGGACTCTGCGTTGCCCACTGATTATGGGGAGGACCAGGACGTGTTTGATAAGGTACGCGCTGGTGCCTTACCTGCTCATCATCCTTACGACTGCGCCATATCCTTGCAACCTGGTGCCACTCCTCCGCGTGGCAGGGTGTATCCTCTCTCGGTTGTGGAGAATAAGGCCATGGAGGAGTACGTTGTGGATGCGCTTTCCCGGGGGCACATTCGTAAGTCTACTTCCCCAGCAGGAGCGGGCTTTTTCTTTCTAAAGAAGAAGGGTGGTGAATTGAGGCCTTGCATTGATTATAGGGGTCTCAATCGAATCACCACTAAGAATGCCTACCCGATTCCCTTGATTACTGAGTTGTTCGACCGCCTTAAGGGGGCAACAGTCTTTACCAAACTTGACCTTAGGGCGGCGTACAACCTCGTACGGATCAAACAGGGGGATGAGTGGAAGACCGCGTTTAACACCAGAACCGGTCACTACGAATACTTGGTGATGCCCTTTGGGTTGTGTAACGCGCCCGCAGTTTTTCAGGAATTCATAAATGATGTCCTTCGTGACTTGTTGCAGCAGTGCGTTGTAGTTTACTTGGATGACATCCTGGTTTACTCTGCCTCCATGGAGTCCCATATCCAGGATGTCAAGCAGGTGCTGCAACAATTACGTGAGAACGAACTTTTTTGTAAACTTGAGAAGTGCGAATTCCATCGATCCCAAGTTGCCTTTTTAGGCTACATCATTTCTGCGGAGGGATTCTCCATGGACCCTCAGAAGGTTTCGGCGGTTCTGCAGTGGCCTCGTCCCAATGGTCTTCGGCCCATTCAGCGCTTTTTGGGTTTTGCCAACTACTATCGGAAGTTCATCAGGACCTTCTCCACGCTGGCAAAGCCTCTCTCAGACCTAACCAAGAAGGGCAGTAATCCTCACGAGTGGCCATCCGAGGCCATCGTAGCTTTCAAGGCTCTGAAATCCGCCTTCGCTTCGGCTCCGATACTGTCTCATCCCAATCCTGGATTGCCCTTCGTCCTTGAGGTTGATGCATCCAAGACGGGAGTAGACGCTCTCCTGTCTCAACGTCGGTCGCCCGATGGACCCCTACTTCCCTGTGGGTTCTACTCCAGGAAGCTTTCCTCTGCAGAGTGCAACTACCAGATTGGAGATAGGGAGTTGTTGGCAATCATTCTGGCTCTCAAGGAATGGAGGCACCTGCTCGAGGGCTCCGCGGTTCCGGTCCTCATTCTTACCGATCATAAGAACCTGACTTATCTTTCGGAGGCCAAAAGACTGACACCCCGTTAGGCCAGATGGGCCTTGTTCTTGTCGCGGTTCAACTATGTGGTCTCCTATTTGCCTGGTTCCAAGAATGTCAGGGCTGATGCATTATCGCGGCAATACTCTGAGTTGTCCAGGGAGGACTCTGAGCCTACCTCGGTCATACCTCCGGATCAGATCCTGGCTGCCATTCGCACCAGTCTGACTTCTCCCCTTGGGGAGCAGATTTTGGCGGCTCAAACTGACGCTCCTCCCGAGAGACCGGAGGGTAGATGTTTTGTACCCAAGGGGTTGCGCACCCGTCTGCTGCGTACCTACCACAACTCCAAAACTGCTGGGCATCCGGGGAGGAACCAGTTGTCTTGGGTCGTCTCTCAGTTGTTCTGGTGGCCAACTCTCCGTGCCGACATCGCCTCTTATGTAGCGGCATGTTCGATCTGTGCCCAGAATAAATCTCCACGGCATCTTCCAATGGGTCTTCTGCAACCCATTCCCAATGGGGAGCGTCCTTGGTCACACCTGGGCATGGACTTTATTGTAGACCTCCCTGTGTCTCGGGGTCATACGGTCATTCTCATGGTCGTCGATCGTTTTTCCAAAATGTGCCATTGTATTCCACTCAAGAAATTACCAACAGTGCAAGAACTGGCCACGGTCTTTTCCAGGGAGATTTTTTGTCTGCATGGGTTGCCCAAGGTGATTGTCTCGGACCGCGGGAGTCAGTTCGTGTCCAGATTCTGGCGCGCCTTCTGCTCCCAGTTGGGTATTAGTCTCTCTTTTTCTTCAGCCTACCACCCGCAGTCCAATGGGGCTGCGGAGCGTTCCAATCAGGCCTTAGAACAATTCCTTTGGTGTTATATCTCGGACCATCAGGACGATTGGGCCGATCTCCTGCCTTGGGCAGAGTTTGCCAGGAACTCAGCGGTCAACTCCTCCTCCGGGATGTCTCCCTTCATGGCCAACTATGGGTACCAACCCGCGGTATTACCTGAGAGGTTCTCACCACAGGACATTCCGGCTGTGGAGAAACATCTGGCTGCCCTGCGTTCTTCATGGGGGCAGATCCAGAGGGCTTTGAGGGACTCTGCTCAGCGTCAGAAGTTCCAGGCTGATCGCAGACGGTTGCCCGCTCCTTCATACCAGGTCGGTGATCGGGTGTGGTTGTCTACTCGTAACCTCAATCTTCGGGTGCCCACACCCAAACTAGCTCCCCGTTTTGTCGGTCCTTTTCGCATTCTCCGCAAGGTTGCCTATGCCCTTGCCCTTCCACCTGGGATGCGGATCTCCAATATCTTTCATGTATCGCTGTTGAAACCTCTGATCTGCAATCGCTTCACTACCTCTCTGCCTCGGCCCCGTCCCATTCGGGTTGACGGTCATGAGGAGTATGAGGTGAGCCGGATCCTGGACTCTCGATTGGTGCGCGGTCGATTACAGTTCCTGGTTCATTGGCGCAGTTATGGTCCCGAGGAGCATTCCTGGGTTCCTTCCGCGGATGTCCATGCTCCTGCCCTCCTCCGCGCTTTTCATACCCGCTTTCCTCAGAAACCTTTTGTTGAGCCGCGGAGGGGGAGGGGCCCTTGAGGGGGAGGTACTGTCAAGGTCCTACCTTTTCCCAGAGGTTATGTTACTCCATGTGCTGGCATCCATCTTGGATTTCTGCTGAGCATGGTGGGAATGTTTTATGCCTTCAGGTCTCTGAGGTCCATCCCCCAGAGGGGTGTGGCTGAGTACATATAAGCCTGTGATCCGCACATGCTCTTTGCACTTGTGTCTTGTGTCTTTGTCTTGCTACAGCTCTGTGTATACGCTCGTGACTCTTCTGGTATTTGACTCGGCTTGTGACTAAGACCATTCTCTGTGTTTTCCTTCGATCTGACCTTCCGTTGCTGAACCCGGCCCGTGACCTGTTATTCTCTGTCTACTGTTCTGTACCGTTTTGTCCTGTTGTTGTCGACCCGGCTTGCCTGACTACGCTATTGTCATTCTCACCAGCTACACGCCATTGGCGGCGGCCATTACCGCAGCCAGGGTGTCTCGGGGGCCGCGACCTGGTTCCTGGCTGCGTCAAGTCCATCCCCACCATCAGGGGCCCTGGTGAAGGGCAGCCTGGGACTTAGACTCCGCGCCCTGAGGGACTTCGGTCTGTTGGTGGTGGTGGTCGTCAGCCAGTGCGTTACCCTGCCACTAGGCCTACCTGTCCGTTCCACAGCCCCGCCCTGACAGTAAGTCCCTCATTCCTATATTACTCTCAGGAAGTTCTTGTAGAGGTTGATATCGTGGTTATAGTGTATTCTTCTTCATCTTCCATGGAAGAAGAACTGCTTAGGGTGTTCTTTCTGTAGTGTAATAGATATCAATAGTTTTATAGACAAAAGTTAGCTAGCATTGAGTACCTGTTTCCCCACACCCTATAATATATATCCTGAATAAGGTTTAACAATTCTGGGCCTAATTAATGTATAGAATCATTTTAACAACCATGAGTTTTGTTTTTACTAATATCATATTTAGACATCTCTTAAGATAATTAATTCCAGGATTCATATTATTTTTTACGATTATATACCCAATTATTCTCATAAATTTCTCATATTTTTTTCATGATTTTATATATATTTATAACAATTTTTATATGGACTATATATGATGTTAAATTTTATATTTTCATAAAATACTTCTTAATAATTTTATAATAATGTATTACCATGCGTTTATTGTCATAATATAATTTATAATAATTTGTAACTATATATGATGTCCAAGTATACACCTGTAAGGTGCTTATTACTGTTAGCCATTTCCACATTTATCTCTTAATCATATTTCAATAATATACCTATTAATACTAATACTCTTAATTTGTACCTGGTGTAATTGAGTAATTCTGGCAACCAGGAGTAACATTACTCTCCCATACATCCCTATAATGCAGGATTCAAAGATATATATTGAAGAGAGAAAGATTTTAACACCATTTCGCAAAGCGATTAAATGAATATAAATGGAAATACAAACATCCAACGATGTTTGGTTATAACCGAATAGGCATTGTAAATTATCCACAAGAAAATGGCCACTGTAGGTTACAGATTGAGATTACAAGAAAATGGCTGCAATCTCCCATGTGACAAGATAGAATCATTGGAGACTACGGGAAAATGGCCGCAGTCGATCACGTGACCAAAAATCACCAGCAAAATGGCGTCACTCAATTTGCCATTTGGAGCCTTGTGGGCTTTATAAAGGGTGTTTAAACAAGACACAATGGTCATACCGCTAAGGACGTGCTGTTGCACGAAACGCGTGAGCGGCAGCCATCTTGGTATTTGATTTTACTATTTATTTACTCCACATGGATGTTTTCTTACTACTGTGATTTAAACTCATCAATAAATACTGCACTATATAAGCACTTTCTGGCTTCTGTGGTTGAGCTGATTCCCCCCCCCCCAGGATTTGATGACACCTGCCCTAACTGCTGGATGGATGGAGCTGCAGGAGTAAATCCGGAGCTGTCATTATACCGCCAGATGTGTGATATAAACAGATGTGCTGATTTACTTGCAGTCTGGTGAATGTACATCCATCCGAGGCGGTGGATTCTCTTCATCAATAACCACACGTTTGCACCTTGCACACTTGGATAAAGGAAATTAGCAGTTTTCACTGCCTTCAGTATAATATTTGTGGTCGTCACGGACTCTCAGTGATTTATTTGATTGCACTATTCACGCACTTGTTTGCACTTTATATATTCGAGTGTGATATAAGATATTTATTTCATGAGTTTACAGCGTGGCACCTTTATGATATACATTTATTTTATATTTATTTTCCTTTGTATTTTGAAGGCTGTTTTTTTTTTTTAAACGTGACTGGCAGTAGAGGACTAGAACCTCTTCCTGCCAATGTTTCCCTGCTGATGTACTGGGAAAGAGCTGGGTCACATGACAGCTGTATATCAATTATGAAAAAAGGTACTGTCACGGTGTGCCCTGCCGTCCCTTCAGCCTCACCCCTTCTCCCCCTTGCCGCATCCTCTCATCCTGCACACAGCCTCTGAAGCCAGGCTGTTCAGGATGGGGGGAGGGAACCCCTGCAGCGAGGATCACAGCCCATCTGGCAATCTAGACAGAGGAGCTGTGACCCCCCCTCCAGGAGACCCCAGCGGCAGACCGCCGAGGTGTCTCTGTGCACCCCGACGGACGCAGCATGGGCGCAGGGGCTTCTCGCGCTCTGTGCCCACCAGTGACAAAGGCCGCGCTCACGAGAGCATGGCCCGAGTCAAGGGGGCGTGCCTCATTGCCCCGGCAACGCGGTGCTGTGCCAGGCATTGCTGGGGCAACCCGGAAGCATCCTGGGTGGTTTAAAAGGCTGGTGCCGGAGCCGGACGGTCTCTACCTCTTGTGCTGTCCGCTGCTGCAGGACATACAAGCCGCTGGGAGGTCTGGGTGGGGGACCAGGCCTCCACAGCCGTCCCCGCTGAGCACTCTGCAGGAGACCGCCCCAAAAGGTCAGGACTATTATCTGCTGCCACTGTGCTCAATACCCCAGGGTTGGGAGTACCCGCTGCCACTCGGCTAAATACTCCCAGGGTGGGGAGAACCCGCTGCACCTCTGCTAAATACCCCCAGGGTGGGGAGTATCCGCTGCCCCTCTGCTAATACTCCAGGGCTGGGAGTATCTGCTGCCACCCCCCTAATACTTTGGGGCCCGAATTACCCACTGTGCTGTGCGGGGTCTGTGCTGAGGCCAGGCCCCACAGCCAAGACCCTGCCGAGTCCCCGCAAGCCTGCTGTGTCCCTACCTGCAGAAGCCTGCTGTGTCCTTACCGGCTGATCACTGGGTCCCTGGGAAGCCGCCCCTGTATGTTGATCGCTGGGTCCCTGGGAAGCCGACCACTGTGAGGGTCGCTGTCCGTTGCTGAGTGTCCCTGGAAGCTGACCGCTGTGAGTGTCCCTGCACACTGCCTGTTACTGAGTGTCTCTGCACGCTGACTGCTGCTGCGTGTCTGTGGAAGCTGTCCGTTGCTGAGTGTCCCTGGAAGCTGTCCATTGCCGAGTATCCCTGGAAGCTGACCGCTGGGAGTGTCCCTGGAAGCTGTCCATTGCTGAGTGTCCCTACAAGCTGCCCACTGCTGAGTGTCTGCAAGCCACCTACCGTGAGTGTCCCTACACACCGCATGTGCCCTGGACTGCCCCTAATGTGTGCCCAGACCACCCTTGTCATGAACTGCCTCTATTGTACGCTCAGACTACCCTTGTTTGAACTGCCCCTATTGTGCGCTCAGACCACCCTTGCCATGAACTGCCCCTATTGTGCGCTCAGACTACCCTTGTCCTGAACTGCCCCTATTGTGCGCTCAGACTATCCTTGTTTGAACTGCCCCTATTGTGCGCTCAGACCACCCTTGTCCTGAACTGCCCCTATTGTGCACTTAGACTACCTTTGTTTGAACTGCCCCATGCCGTGGCCGGAGTATAGCTACCTGGACTGCCCCCCTGAGTGCTTGAGCCATCCCCGTGAGCAGGTTGTTGTCCCTAGAAAGCTGTAAGGGAGCTGTGCTCAGGCCAGGCCCCACAGCCAAAGTCCCGCTGAGTCTCCATGAGTATGTTGCTGTCCCTAGAAAGCTGTGTGGGAGCTGTGCTGAGGCCAACCCCCACAGCCAAAGTCCCGCTGAGGCCCCATGAGCATGACGTTGTCCCTATAATGCTGTGTGGGAGCTGTGCTGAGGTCAGGCCCCACAGCCAAAGTCCCGCTGAGTCCCTGTGAGCATGACATTGTCCCTAGAAAGCTGTGTGGGAGCTGTGCTTAGGCTAGGCCCCACAGCCAAAGTCCCGCTGAGTCCCCGTGAGTATGTTGTTGTCCCTAGTAAGCTGTGTGGGAGCTGTGCTGAGACCAGACTCCACAGCCAAAGTCCTGTTGAGTCCCCGTGAGCCTGATGTTGTCCCTAGTAAGCTGTATGGGAGCTGTGCTGAGACCAGACTCCACAGCCAAGGTCCCCCTGAGTCCCCGTGAGCCTGATGTTGTCCCTAGAAAGCTGTGTAGGAGCTGTGCTGAGGTCAGACCCCCACAGCCAAGGTCCCGCTGAGTCCCCGTGAGCCTGATGTTGTCCCTAGAAAGCTGTGTGGGGGTTGTGCTGAGGTCAGACCCCCACAGCCAAGGTCCCGCTTAGTCCCCGTGAGCCTGATGTTGTCCCTAGAAAGCTGTGTGGGGGTTGTGCTGAGGTCAGACCCCATCGCCAAAGTCACGTTGGGTCCCCGTGAGCCCGCTTACCGTGAATGTCCCTACAAGCCGCATGTTGCGGAGTGCCATGAACTGTCCTGATTGAGTGCCTTTCATAGTTCAATAAAGCTTTGTGTGTTTCCCATCTTCTTTGTGTGTTCTGTCCTGCCTACGCTTCCGTTACAGGTACTTAGATTTTTTGTTATTAAAATAAATACTGTGCTATCATTCATATACATGAATAGAATGAATTAATGTAAATTAAAGAAGTATGAGAAAACAAAAATAAATAGTGCATATTACCCTAATGCTTCCATTACCTTTCTTCCTTTCCTCAGTCCTTTAGTTTGTGCTGTACATGTAGTTTATTTGTCACAAAACACCAAGTAACAGGTCCTCTTTCTGTTTGAAAGTTTAGAGGGGGTGTATACAGGTCCAGCAATCCATCCACTCTTTCAGTCCCTCCATGTGGCCATGCTTGTCAAGTAGGCACACTCCTCAGCAGCAAGCTAGAGTGTGCTCAGCTTGTCACGTGCCTCCACTTCCATACCAAGCAGTTAGGAAGTGGAGGCACATGACAAGCTGAGGACTCTCCTTACCTCCAGCAGCTCTGCCGACCTGTGTTGTGTGTTGTACTTGAATTCCTCTCTGCAACTTCTCCTTGGGCTTTGACATCCTCCCTTTTGTCCTCCGCCTCCCCCCTCCCTCCAGCCAGTGTGAGCTGGGGCAGGGGGAGATTGGGTTGTTAGATTGGTGGGGGTGGTGGTGGGGGGAAGTGTCAGTGAATTTATCATGCTCAGGGAACCTCTGCATCAACACAGGTATGCCCTCTACACAGAACTATGTTCATTCCAAGGGGAAACATCAGTCCCCTGTTTACTGTTTCTGTTTTGTGAATGAACACAGTCCTATGTATAGGGCATACCTGTGTTCAACTGACTTCAGTCCCTTCCTCTAAATAAAGCGAAAACCTCAGATATTTCCCTCCTCCTGCACTGTAAAATAATAAACATTAAAGATGGAAAAAAATAGTCCCTAGGATTCAATATTGAGTTGGCCCACCCTTTTCAGCTATAACAGCTTCAACTCTTCTGGGAAGGCTGTCCACAAGGTTTAGGAGTGTGTCTATAGAAGTACTCATGCACACGGGACGTTTTACAGCGGCTGTTTTTGGCTGTTGACGTTTTTTTCTACAGCCAGTAAACCCCCCAGCATGTTATCCTATGTGTCCATTCACACATAGACTGTAATCAACGTTTTTTGGCTGGGAAAAAACCCCAGAGCTAGTGGGTTTATAGAGGAGTTTTTTAGCTGTAAAAATGCTCTAACACTGAAAAACACAGCAAAGCGTGGTAAATCGCAGCAAATCAGCATTTTTGGACTTTTTTTTACTTCAAAAAATTTATTTTTGGCAAAAAAAAACTCAAAAAAATGCGGCAAAACGCTAATACAGAAAAGCTAAAAAATGCTGAAAAACTCATGTTTTTAATGTGACTTTACACAGCTAACGTTACCAGCGTTATTAAAACACCCCATGTGCATGGAACTGAAATGTTTAATCAACCTTCTAGAAGCGCATTTGTGAGGTCAGGCACTGATGTCAGACGAGAAGGCCTAGTTTGCAGTCTCCACTGTAATTCATCCCAAAGGTGTTCTGTGGGGTTGAGGTCAGGACTCTGTGCAGGCCAGACAAGTTTCTCCACCTCAAACTTTCTCAACCATGTCTTTATGGACCTTGCTTTGTGCACTGGTGCTCAGTCATGTTGGAACAGGAAGGGGCCATCCCCAAACTGTTCCCACAAAGTTGGGAGCATGACATTGTCCAAAATGTGTTGTTATGCCAACACCTTAAGAGTTCCCTTCACTGGAACTAAGGGGCCAAGCCTAACCCCTGAAAAACAATCCCACACCATAATCCTCCCTCCACCAAACTTTACACTTGGCACGATGCAGTCAGGTAAGTACCATCTCCTGCCAAACCCAGACATGTTAATCAGATTGCCAGACAGAGAATCATAATTCGTCACTCCAGAGAACACATCTCCACTCTAGAGTCCAGTGGTGGCGTGCTTTACACCACTGCATCCAACGCTTTGCATTGCACTTGATGATATAAGGCTTGGATGCAGCTGCTCAGCCATGGAAACCCATTCCATGAAGCTCTCTATGCACTGTTGTTGTGCTAATCTGAAGGCCAATCAAAGTTTGGAGGTCTTTAGCTATTGGCTCTGCAGACAGTTGTTGACTTCTGCGCACTGTGTGCTTCAGCATTGTCTGACCCGCTCTGTCATTTTATGTGGCCTACCATTTAGTGGCTGTGTTGCTGTTGTTCCCAGTTGCTTCCACTTTGTTATAATACCACTAACAGCTGACTGTGGAATATTTAGCAGCAAGGAAATTTCACAGATGGACTTATTGCACAGGTGACAACCTATCACGGTACCACACTTGAATTCACTGAGCTCCTGAGAGAAACCCATTCTTTCACAAATGTTTGCAGAAGCAGTCTGCATGCCTAGGTGCTTGATTTTATACACATACATTGGGACACCCTTCCAATGATTTGGAAGGGTGTCCCAATACTTTTGGCAATATAGTGTGTGTGTATACACTGTATATATATATATATTTATTTTTAGGGAAAAAAAATAAAATAAAACCCTAACCCCCTCCACTAGAAATGAGCCTAGGCATGTTCAATCCGAACACAACGGAGCTATCTGAAGAGGAACTTCATCTTTCAGCATGACACTGACCCAAAGCATATATCCAAATCAATAAAGGAATGGCTTCACCAGAAGAAGATTAAAGTTTTGGAATGGCCCAGGCAGAGCCCAGAGCTGAATCCGATCGAAAATCTGTGGGGTGATCTGAAGAGGGCTGTGCAGAGGAGATGCCCTCGCAATCTGACAGATTTAGAGTTTTTTTGCAAGGAAGAGTGGGCAAATATTGTCAGGTCAAGATGTGCCATGCTAATAGACTCATACCCAAAAAGACTGAGTGCTGTAATAAAATCAAAAGGTGCTTCAACAAAGTATTAGTTTAAGGGTGTGTACACTTATGCAACCATAATATTTTAGTCTCTTATTTTTACTTCCCTCCACCTGTATTTCAGTTTGTTGTTCAGTTTATAGGTTACATTAAAGGTGGAAAAAGTTCTGAAATGATTTATATTTGTCTAATTTTTTTAAATCACAGAAACCTGACAATTTAACAGTGGTGTGTAGACTTTTTATGTCCACTGTAGAGGTGAGTGGTGAGTGAGGTGGAGTTCAGAGGTCAGTGAGTGAGGAGGAGTTCAGAAGTGAGTGGTGATTGAAGCGGAGTTCACAGGTGTGTGGTGAGTGAGGCAGAGTTCCTGAGGTCAGTGAGTGAGGTGGAGGTCAGAGGTGAGTAGTGAGTGAGGCGGAGTTCACAGGTGAGTGAGGCAGAGTTCAGAGGTGAGTGGTTAGTGAGGCGGAATCCAGGGGTGAATGCTGAGTGAGGTGGAGTTCAGAGATGAGTAGTAAGAGAGGCAGAGTTCAGAGGTGAGTGGTGATTGAGGCAGAGTTCAGAGGTGAGTGAGTGAGGTGGAGTTCAGAGGTGAGTGAGGTGGAGTTCAGAGGTGAGTGGTGATTGAGGCAAAGTTCAGAGGTGAGTGGTGATTGAGGCAGAGTTCAGAGGTGAGTGAGTGAGGTGGAGTTCAGAGGTGAGTGAGTGAGGTGGAGTTCAAAGGTCAGTGAGTAAGGTGGAGTTCAGAGGTGAGGTGGAGTTCAGAAGTGAGTGGTGAGGTGGAGTTCAGAGGTCAGTGAGTGAGGTGAAGTTCAGAGGTGAGTGAGGTGGAGTTCAGAGGTGAGTGGTGAGTGAGGTGGAGTTCAGAGGACAGTGAGTGAGGTGGAGTTCAGAGGTGAGTGGTGAGTGAGGTGGAGTTCAGAGGTGAGTGGTGAGTGAGGTGGAGTATAGTGGTAAATGAACCTCTATTCCACAAAACAGCTGCACAGCCCTTCCCTGCACAACTTACCATTCTCCCTGGACTGTGGTTCCCCTTGATTTTCTATTTGAACACACATTTTTGGTAAGTTTACTGAAAGCGCACCAAAAGTTCTACATGCTGCATCCATGGTGCACTTTCAGAAAACGCACTGAAAAAACCTGCCACAAATGCACAACCTAATAGAAAGTTTATGGGAAGCCGCAGCTTAACTGCACAAAAACCTCAGATACACCTGTGCTGCAGTCAAACCACAGTGCAGGAGTGTGAAACCAGCCTAAGCAGATGTGAATGGAAGGTTTCATTGCCTAGATCACATATAACAATCTGGATAGTCCGTAAAAAGATCCATTCACAATATTAGCTCTGGCTTTTTTATTTTTTGATAATATTATAAAAACATCTTCACCAAAAACCACTTTACTGTAATTACAAGTAGCTACCTCTAATCATCTCCTGTACTGTGTCCGCAGTCTCTGGTCATCCCTGTACTGTGTCCGCAGTCTCTGGTCATCCCTGTACTGTGTCCGCAGTCTCTGGTCATCTCCTGTCCTGTGTCTGCAGTCTCTGGTCATCTCCTGTACTGTGTCTGCAGTCTCTGGTCATCTCCTGTACTGTGTCCGCAGTCTCTGGTCATCCCCTGTACTGTGTCCGCAGTCTCTGGTCTACTCCTGTACTATGTCCGCAGTCTCTGGTCATCCCCTGTCCTATGTCCGCAGTCTCTGGTCATCCCCTGTACTGTGTCCGCAGTCTCTGGTCATCTCCTGTACTGTGTCCGCAGTCTCTGGTCATCTCCTGTACTGTGTCCGCAGTCTCTGGTCATCTCCTGTACTATGTCCGCAGTCTCTGGTCATGTCCTGTACCGTGTCCGCAGTCTCTGGTCATCTCCTGTACCGTGTCCGCAGTCTCTGGTCATCTCCTGTACCGTGTCCGCAGTCTCTGGTCATCTCCTGTACCGTGTCCGCAGTCTCTGGTCATCTCCTGTACTGTGTCTGCAGTCTCTGGTCATCTCCTGTGCTGTGTCCTCAGTCTCTGGTCATGTCCTGTACTGTGTCCGCAGTCTCTGGTCATCTCCTGTACCGTGTCCGCAGTCTCTGGTCATCTGCTGTACCGTGTCCGCAGTCTCTGGTCATCTCCTGTACCGTGTCCGCAGTCTCTGGTCATCTCCTGTACTATGTCCGCAGTCTCTGGTCATTCCCTGTACTGTGTCCGCAGTCTCTGGTCATCTCCTGTACCGTGTCCGCAGTCTCTGGTCATCTCCTGTACTATGTCCGCAGTCTCTGGTCATCTCCTGTACTGTGTCCGCAGTCTCTGGTCATCTCCTGTACTGTGTCCGCAGTCTCTGGTCATCTCCTGTACTGTGTCCGCAGTCTCTGGTCATATCCTGTACTATATCCGCAGTCTCTGGTCATCTCCTGTAGTACATTTGCAGTCTCTGGTCATCTCCTGTACTATGTCTGCAGTCCATTGGTTTAGAATTTTTTTTTCTTGTTTTCCTCCTCTATGGAGCGTAAAATACAGTATGCATCCCTCATGTGCTACAAGAAATGAAGTGCTTCAGTACAAAGCAAATATTAATAATTCATAATATTGGTAGCTCATGAAAAATCATAAAAACGAACTGTACAAAAATGAATTCAAATATCGATAAAGTGCTCAAAAACATGAAGTACATAATATATAAAGTGCAAACGAACAAGTGTCCATACAGAAAATGTGCTCCTCCCAAAATGGATATTTTCAATAATGCTGCATCCACAATGATGAATAAATAGTAGTACAAATAAGTGTCCGCTCAAAATTCCAGAAAACAGATATGCTCCACTCAAAATTGATATTTCAATTGTGCTCCATCCACAATAACGATGTTCACAGACCACAGTGCTCTTGTGATCGACCCTCTGGACAAATATCACTTACCAGAAAAGATGGACCTTATTATTCTAAAGGTCTGCAGCACATTTAGAAAGTGCATAATAAAGGCAAGGCTCATCTCTGCTGCTTCTCCTCCTCCACACACCAGGTAGGTTCAAAGCATACAGTATATAAAAATGACAGATAAGGGGCCCTCGCATTTGCAGGTGCCCAACATAAAACGGTACTATTACAGAAGGCTTTATTGTGGATGGAGCACAATTGAAATATCAAGTTAACTCTTTTTAACAGAAATGGTGCACTTCTCAGAGGGCAGGAAAGATTTGGAGGTACTAAGAGCTCATAAGGAGAAAAAAACCTTCATACTTCTCTTTTAAACAGTGTATGCTTAGTACCACTTTAACACTGACAAGGGTGCTTACAATGATCAGCTTTTATTCATTTATGTAAAATCTTTATTCCCAAAAGAAACAAAACTGCTTGCTGTAACTGCTTATAAAGTGTTAGCTGGAGTTCAGCTTCAGTTTGGAAGTCAAGTCCATCCAAATCTGCCAGTCTAAAGCAGGCTATTCACATGTATTATTTTTTTCCATTCCACCAGCAGGTTTACTGAAAAATAAGCTGACAAATCCCTGCATCAGCATGAACGATGCTACTCCTTTGCCATACTGTTGTATTCTGACAGGGGGAACTCCCCCCACCAGAATACACAAATCAATGCTTGCATTGGCTGTAAGGCTAGGTTCACATCTATGCAGGTTGCGGTTGATGCATTGTTTTTGAACATGCATTTTTTATGTGTTTTTTTTGCTAATAGAAAAGTATGACAGTTCTGTTTATGTAGTGTGACTTTGATGCGACATTACACTCTCTGGCACTCAAGTAGCATCAAAGTCACATCAAAGTAGTGTAGGAACCTTTATGTGGCCATGACTCGCATGTTAGGGTTAGGGTTTAAGGCTAGGGTTAAGAGCTAGGGTTAGGGTTAATGGTTAGAGTTAGGGTTAGCAGTAATTGTTAGGCTTCGTGTCTCAACTCGAAAAATTACTGCTAACCCTAACAATTGCTGCTTACGGGGCCTAAGACAGGAAGTGTGTTGCTGGCAGGATCACCAGGTAAAATAAAGAGAAAAGCCTAAAAAAAAAAAAACGAATGTAGCCACCACATCTAAGGATTGGTAAGCTGCAATATATTCCATTTTTGTTGTGGAGTTTAATGCCACTTTAATCATGAGGACTTTTAGTTAAGCACTATGGTGTAAAATGCATCAAGGCACTCCACCACTATAGCTGATATATGTTATTAATGCTAAAATCGTTCTCCAGCATTTGGAGAATTTTCGATTATTGTGCTGATCTTTTATTTCATTTTCATTTTGCATTTCCAGCTGGTCAAAACCATGATCTTGCAGTGCACCGCATGGTGGGTGTTGGACAGATTACCTAGTGGCAACAGTATGGGGGGGTTTACTAAAACTGGAGCACTCAGAATCTGATGCAGCTGTGCATGGTAGCCGATTGGCTACCGTGCAGCTCTGCATGGTAGCCAATTGGCTACCATGCACAGCTGCTCTAGATTCTGAGTACACCAGTTTTAGTAAATCTCCATCCTTGGGTGAAGGTTTGAACTACAACTTATAATGGAGCGCAGATCAATAGCACAATTATGTATAAAATATTATTTTTTTAATTTGGTTACAGGCTTTATATAAAAAACAATTCCTTTATATCTGATCACCTTATTGATCTGTTCTTTTGGCACTCTATTGTTAGTTCTGCTTCTAATACAAATATTTTCAGAATCTGATCACCTTTCCATATGCTCTTGTAATGATGAAAGGCAGCCCCCATTCAAGTCTACAGAAGACAGATGTACTTTTCTGTTAGAAGAAAATATAAAACTGTTGATTTACTAAAGTCAAATGGACTGTAAGTAAGTATGGACTTTGTAAGTGCAATTTCCCTCATTTTCTTTGGAGCTTGATAAATGTGGTCAAGCTCTGCTGATTTACATAATCTAATCATGTGTAAGCAAAAATTTTGTTTTTGTTTCCTTGCTAGACAAGTGCACACCTAAAAATTTTCCAGAAGATAGCTATATATTTGATATATTATCGAATCAGATGGATTCTATATTTTTGGACGCTACTCCAACCCACCAAGGCATGAATTGAATGGACAATATTAACTGGCGTCAGGTACATCCGAATTAATAAATGAAAAAAAATTTGGATCCATTCGTTATCCATATCTGAATTATCAAATAAATTCAAAAATTTAATTAATTTTCCCATGGGCCCGAACTACTATCACATCATCCAAATGAAATTAATGCATTTGTTAGTTTCATTATAATTTTTTTTGGATTCATTGCCATTCATTTCTGTGTCTATTAGGAGATTCAGAAAAACAAATCAAAACGAAATTAATCGCACTTGTCTATTCCTTGCACTTTACTGGTTATTCTTTACAAATTAAAGCATTACCACATTACATTTACTAAGCAAAATGAATACAACTGCACTTGCAAAGTACACAGTGGGGGTTATGTATTAAAACTAGAGTGCAACATCTGGTGCAGCTCTACATAGAAACCAATCAGCTTCCAGATTTTATTGCCAAAGCTTAATTGAACAAGCTGAAGTTAGAAGCTGATTGACTGCCATGCACAGCTGCACCAGATTCTGAGTGCTTCAGTTTTAGTAAATCCCAGTAAATTTGCCTTTAGTAAATCAACCTTGGTGTATACATTGTGAGTTTAAAGCTGCTCCATCTGATGACCCACTGGCCTACAAGTTATGTATGGCTAAGACAATCTTATTCTCACACATTCATTTTTCATATATCTGAAATTACCATCCAGGAGGTAGACAACACTGAAATTTACAGGAGTGAGGTATTATCAGCAAAGAAATAGACGCGTTAGGACTGTCACTACAAGCAAGTAAAATGTACCACATTCCACATGATCTTTTACTGAACAGAAGTGATGCCTCAAACTTTTAATCTACCTGTATGAATAAAGTTAGATGTGCATTCTCTTTACTATTAATGCCATTGTTTTTATAGAAGTTTGTACTGCTGGAAGCACTGACTTTTACATTTACACATAAGAATTTTTATTATACGTTTGTGACAGTTCATCACGATGCATCAGTTTAGATGGTCCTTTTGTTTTTGCCAGTGAGTGGAAGGAATTGGCTGAAGCTGTGGCATGTCGATAACCTGACCTAGAAGAATAAAATATTCATAAAATATAAAAAGTCATTCTTTTGTATTCAACCAGAAGAGCTATATTTACAAGAGACCAATTGTTATATTTTTGATTGAGATATGATGTTTCCAAATCATAATAGAAAGAAAAAAATAGCTTAAGTAAAAAATAAATAAAGATAAATTTTTATATATATATATATATATATATATATATATATATATATATATATATATATATATATATACACACACACATACACAGTATCTATTGACTTTGAACATGGCATGGTTGTTGGTGCCAGAAAGGCTGGTCTGAGTATTTAAAAAACTGCTGATTTACTGGGATTTTCATGCACAACCATCTCTAGGGTTTACAGAGAATGGTCCAAAAAAGAAAAAATATCCAGTGAGCAGCAGTTGTGTGGATGAAAATGCCTTGTTGATGTCAGATGTCAGAGGAGAATGGGCAGACTGGTTAAAGATGATAGAAAGGCAACAGTAAGTCATGTCAATATGGACCAAAATCTCTGAGGAATGTTTCCAACACCTTGTTGAATCTATGCCACAAAGAATTAAGACAATTCTGAAGGCAAAAGGGGGTCCAACCCGGTACTAGCAAAGTGTACCTAATAAAGTGGCCGGTGAGTGTATATATAATGTATATAGTATTTATTGCCTCAATTGCCTGATGACGCAGTTGTAACATTAGTGTTTAAAGAATTTCCCAAGCTATTCATGGGTGAGTTATTATGTGACAGAAGGCAGTGCAATTGAGGGAACATGTTCATATAATTTAATAATTGTGTTGCAAATATAGTTGGCAGTGTTCAATATTTGTATGTAAGATTGCAGGTCTTGCAGTTAGACTAAAAACTAGCTCCAGTGCTACAGTACATATTACTGGGTTACATAACCTCAGCCATTCAACAGCTCCAACTAGACTTGTTCCAGAATTTACTAAACACGCAGAGGAGGTAACTGTTTCCCAAAACACTTGAAGTCAAGGTATGCCTCTTGTGAGAACTATCACATTTACCTGTGTGCTCATGTAAGCTTGAAATAAACTTTCAAGCCCTCAACTGGCAGGTGTCATAGCTGGTCACATGTGCAGCACCATGATAACCTCCGTTCTAAGTAGAGGCTAAGGTGCAACATCTTCAGTTTGCAGGATAGGACGGTTTAGTTCTACTTCAAAGTTTTTTTTCCTGGTAAAACTTTTTTTATCATTTTGGATAGAGTAAGGATTGGTTTTAACCTTTTGTCAGATATTTATTTGCCATATGTGTCTCATTGGGGAAGGTTTCCCTTACTTCCTGTCCTATAGCCAAAACAGGAAGTGAAAGGAAATCCCTCCAAAGTAAGGGAATTCCTGACTGTCACCAGGGTCACCAGAACTGTTTCTCCATTGGATATTTCCCCTCTATTCTCATTCTGGGGCAACCCAAAATTTGGAGTTTTCTTTTACTTTTGGGAATAACAGTAAACAAGACAAATAGAGAGGATACATCTCCCCAACAGGTGGCACAAACAGCAATAGAAACCTGACAGGTGTTCTAATCTCTCTCTCTCTACTCTATCTTTAAAATGAAAGAAAAAGATTCTCCTTTAGTCTCAGTTCACATTACTCCCACCTGAAAGTCACACGACTTGCAGTGCGACTTTGCCAGGCAAGATGAGTACTACTTTGATGCAACTTTGAAGCAACTAATCCGACATTACAGGTAATCTTCCTGTAATGTCAGATCCAAATCACATCAATATAGATGAGGATCCAACTTGGAAGCAACTTCTATTAAGGGGACTCAAGTCAGATAGAAGTCACCTTGAAGTAGTACAGGAACCTTTTCAATAGAGCAACTTCAGGTGCTAATTAAGACAGCTCTCTTAAGTCACGGCAGTGTGAATCAAGCCTTATGCAGGCCATAGACGGAGAGAAAAACGGCCGATTTTTCTTTTAAAAAACGAAAAATCGGTCGTTCAAGCGGCCGACGTTACCAGCAATGGTAAAAAAAAACGGCCGATTTTCATCCCATCTACAGCCGGCAAAAAGTGTCCCTGCAGAGAGCTCTGCTATTTCTTTGACAGTTCCTTGGGGCACAGTCTCTGATGGGGTGCTGCTGCAGATTGAGTGCGGCTTCGAACGAGTGCATAGAAGAAGCAGTTAAACGCATTGACTCCTGCTGCCTTCCTCCTGGGTAAATGCACCTTTCTCCTACCTCCACTCTTAACTCCAAAACGCATTGACTCCTGCTGCCTTCCTCCTGGGTAAATGCACCTTTCTCCTACCTCCACTCTTAACTCCAAAACGCATTGACTCCTGCTGCCTTCCTCCTGGGTAAATGCACCTTTCTCCTACCTCCACTCTTAACTCCAAAACGCATTGACTCCTGCTGCCTTCCTCCTGAGTAAATGCACCTTTCTCCTACCTCCACTCTTAACTCCAAAACGCATTGACTCTTGCTATATTCAGAACAAATGGTGTATTTATATTTTTGTATATGTTGACCAGCTCTCACCTTCAGCTGCACCCGTTTTACGACTGGTGTCTGTTTCCTGAGAGAATCATCCCCGACTCCTCATGTGATCTTTATCAGCTTCTAATTGGGGTGGAGTTGAATGCTCATTTGAGCATTTAGATCAGCTCATGGGGGGGAATCTCTGATGGGGGGCACAGTCTCTGATGGGGTGCTGCTTATGATGGAGTGCGGCTTCGAACGAGTGCATAGAAGAAGCAGTTAAACGCAGCAGTTGAACTCAAGCAGCAGGAAGACACAACAATAGCCAGAAGCTCTACTGCATGCTGGAAGACTGCAAGCAAACACCCTGGGAAACCTCTTACATGCCTGAGACCCACTCTGTGTACCTTTATATAATACACCCCCTCTTCTCCTTATCATATTACTACCCTCTGTTCCTAAATCTCATTTCTTTACCCCTCTGCTCCACCCCACAACCTGTACATCTCCCCCTCACTGCTATCATCTCCCTACTACTGCTCTCTTCACCTCCCCAAAATGTCTCTTCCACTCCTCCTTCTCATTTTCCTCTCCTCCGTTTCCAAAATCCATTTACTATATCCCTCTGCCCCTCCCAAACATTTGTATATTGTGTCCTCACTGCTTCCCTCACCCCTCTATGGCACCCACCACCTCCTCCTATTACTCTGCTCTCCCACTGACCCCAACACCTCCACTAGGAGTTTCTCACGCTCCTGCACATCCCGCTCCCATGCCACCTTTCTCACCCTTCTCCTCCTCCTAGCCGCGGGGGACATCTCCCCGAATCCTGGCCCTCCACCTCCCTCACCCGCTCAACACCCTCCCACCTCCACGTCCTACTGCAACCCCCACAACTTAGTATCTGTCCCCCTGCTCCCTAAAATCTCCCCCCCGTTTTCATGTGCACTCCTGAACGCCCGTTCGGTGTGCAACAAGCTTACCGCCATCCACGACCTCTTTGTTTCCCGCTCCCTCAACCTCCTAGCGATCACGGAAACCTGGATCCAGCCCACTGACTCTACCTCCCCTGCTGCACTCTCCTACGGAGGTCTCACCTGGACCCACTCACCCAGGCCTAACGGTCGTAAAGGTGGTGGGGTTGGTCTGCTCCTGCCACCGCAGAGCACCTTCCGAGTCCTCCCAAACCCCCCCTCCCTATCCTTCTCCTCCTTCGAGGCCCACTGCCTCCGACTATTCTCCCCAACCCCCCTGAAGATTGCTGTGATATACCGGCCTCCTGGATCCATACCCCGCTTTCTGGATGACTTCTCCTCCTGGCTACCCTTCTTCCTCTCCTCTGAGCTACCCACCATAATTCTTGGGGATTTCAACATCCCTGTCAACCTCGACAACCCGGACACAGCCCGTCTCCTCCACCTAACCTCCTCCTTTGCACTTGCACAGTGCATACAATCCACCACCCACTCCGACGGAAATATCCTGGACCTTGTCTTCTCCAACCACTGCGCTCCCCACAACCTCACTAACACCCCCTTCCCTCTCTCTGACCACAACCTGATCACCTTCTCTATCTACTCGTCCTCCAACGCCTACCCCTCCAAATGTCACACTACTACCAGCCGTAACCTCCGCAACCTTAACCCTGCCTCCCTCCACTCTGCAACTGATCAACTCCACGACCGCATCCTCCCCCTGTCCTGCCCCGACTTGGCTTTGACCGCCTACAACAATGCGCTCTCAACAGCCCTTGACTCACTAGCGCCTTTAACCACACGCAACATCAGACCCCGACCGCTCCAGCCCTGGCAGACTGATCACACCAAAACCCTCAAACGACAAAGTCGTGCCCTGGAGCGACTATGGCGCAAAACCAAATCCAAACAAGCCTTCACCCGCTACAAATCTGCCTTCCACACCTACACCTCCTCCCTCCATGCTGCCAAACAGGCCTACTTCTTGACCCTCATCAAGGCCCTCACCTCCAATCCTCGCCGACTCTTCTCTGCCTTCAACTCTCTACTCTCTCCACCCCCACCTCCACCCAGCACCTCACTCACTGCCCTTGAGATTGCCAATCACTTCAAAAACAAAATTGACACAATTCGCAAGGACATTGCCGCAACTCACATGCCCTCTCAACCTGTCCCCTCTCACACAGCTACCCCCTCATCCCCCCTCCCCCTCGACATAACCCGTAGGGACTTCGTCGCTGCTCAAACTCTCTCCAACCCCCTTCACCCTCACTCAGCTACCCCCTCATCACCCCTCTCCCACAGCCCCACCACTGCTCTGACCTCCTCTTCCACCCCACCCTACATTCCTCATACTGAAGCTCCCCCAACACTCCACACCTTTGACCTTACTACCATCGAGGAAGTCTCCAAGATCCTCTCTGATGCCCGCCTCACCACCTGCCCCCTCGACCCTATCCCCTCACAACTCCTACGACCTTCCTCCTCCTCCATCCTACGCTCCCTCACCCACATCTTCAATCTCTCCCTCTCCTCAGGCACTTTCCCCTCCCCTCTGAAACATGCACACATCACCCCCATACTTAAAAAGCCCTCCCTGGACCCCAATGACCCGAACAACCTCAGACCCATCTCCCTGCTCCCATTTACATCTAAACTCCTCGAGCGCCTAGTCTACACCCGCCTATGCTCTCACCTCAACGACAACAACCTCCTCGATCCCCTACAGTCCGGCTTCCGTCCCCTACACTCCACCGAAACTGCCTTACTCAAACTCTCCAACGACCTGCTAACCGCCAAAGCTAATGGCCACTATTCAGTGCTCCTACTCCTTGACCTCTCTGCGGCCTTCGACACAGTCGACCACCCCCTCCTCCTCAAAAAACTACACTCCCTCGGCCTCAGAGATTCTGCTCTCTCCTGGCTCTCATCCTACCTGTCACAACGCTCCTTCAGCGTTACCTATAATGCTACCACCTCCCCCTCACTCCCCCTCTCTGTTGGGGTCCCTCAAGGCTCTGTCCTCGGGCCCCTTCTCTTCTCCATCTATACCTCCTCCCTTGGCCAACTCATACACTCTCACGGCTTCAACTACCACCTCTATGCCGACGACACACAAATCTATCTCTCAACCCCCCACCACACCCCCTTGGTCTCAGCCCGAATCACACACCTACTGAGCGACATATCAGACTGGATGTCGCTCCACTTCCTTAAATTGAACCTCTCCAAAACCGAGTTTCTTGTCTTCCCCCCAGCCCGGACACCACCCCCCATTGATTTCTCCGTCACATCCAACAACGCTACCATCAAACCCGCCCTGCAGGCCAGAGTACTGGGTGTCATTCTGGACTCCAACCTATCCTTCCAGCCCCAAGTCCAATCTTTAACAAACTCGTGCAGACTCCACCTCAGCAACATCGCCAAAATCCGCACGTTCCTAACCCCAGAAACCACTAAACAGCTCATCCACTCCCTCATCATATCACGACTCGACTACTGCAACTCCCTCCTCACTGGCCTGCCTCGCCGCTGGCTATCCCCTCTTCAGTCCATCCTGAACACGGCTGCCAGACTCATTCACCTTTCCAACCGCTCTGTCTCCGCCACCCCCCTCTGCCAATCCCTCCACTGGCTTCCGATTGCGCAACGGATCAAATTCAAAATCCTAACGCTGACGTACAAAGCTGTCCACCATACTGCCCCGTACTACATCTCTGACCTAATATCCAAGTACCGCCCAGCACGCACACTCCGCTCCTCACAAGACCTCCTTCTCTCTAGTTCCCTGGTCTCCTCCTCCCATGCCCGCCTCCAGGACTTCTCCAGGGTGTCACCCATCCTCTGGAACTCCCTGCCCCAACCCATCAGATTATCACCTACTCTCCTCTCCTTTAGGCGCACCCTGAAAACCCATCTCTTCAGGGAAGCCTACCCCACCCCCTGCTAACTTGCCGACCTCCTCCACTCTTCCTACTACTCCATCCCCCACAGCTATCTCCTCCTGTGCCACCACCCCCTCCTAGATTGTAAGCTCGAAAGAGCAGGACCCTTGATCCCCTCATGTTTTGCATTGTATTGGTATTGTTCTGTCTCCCTTTGTAATGTACAGCGCTGAGCGAACTATTGGCGCTTTATAAATACTGTATAATAATAATAATAATAATAATAATAATAATTTACAGAGGTTGCAACATTGTATCTATTTGTATCCATTTAGGATACAGATGTTTTTATTCGGAAACAAATAGATACAATGTTGCAACCTCTGTAAATGTCAAGGAACTGTCAAAGAAATAGCAGAGCTCTCTGCAGGGACACTTTTTGCCGGACTGGAATTCCTCTTATTTTTTATCCTTCCTCTTCTTCTCCTTCTTCATCATCATCATCTTCTTCTTCTTCTTCATCATCATCCTCCTCCTCTTCCTCTTCATCCTCCTCCTCCTCTTCATCCTCCTCCTCCTCTTCTTCTTCATCATCATCCTCTTCTTCGTCATCATCATCATCCTCTTCTTCTTCTACTACTACTTCTTCATCATCATCCTCTTCTTCTTCTTCTTCTACTTCTTCATCATCATCCTCTTCTTCTTCTTCATCATCCTCCTCTTCTTCTTCTTCTTCTTCTTCTTCATCCTCCTTCTTCTTCTTCATCATCCTCTTCTTCTTCCTCTTCTTCATCATCATCCTCTTCTTCTCCTTCTTCTACTTCTTCTTCCTCTTCTTCATCATCATCCTCTTCTTCTTTTTCATCATCATCATCATCCTCTTCTTTTTCTTCATCATCATCCTCCTCTTCTTCTTCATCATCATCATCCTCCTCCTTCATCATCCTCCTCTTCTTCTTCTTCTACTTCTTCATCATCATCATCCTCTTCTTCTTCTTCTACTTTTTCATCATCATCCTCTTCTTCTTCTTCTTTTTCTTCATCATCATCCTCTTCTTCATCATCATCATCATCATCCTCCTTCTTCATCCTCCTCTTCTTCTTCTTCTACTTCTTCATCATCCTCCTCTTCTTCTACTTCTACTTCATCATCATCATCCTCTTCTTCTTCTTCATCATCATCCTCTTCTTCTTCTTCTTCATCATCATCCTCCTCCTCTTCTTCTTCTTCATCATCCTCCTTCTTCATCATCCTCCTTCTTCTTCATCATCATCCTCTTCTTCTTCTACTTCTTCATCATCATCCTCTTCTTCTTCTTCTTCTTCTTCATCATCTTCTTCATCATCATCATCCTCTTCTTCTTCTTCTTCATCATCTTCTTCTTCTTCATCATCATCCTCTTTTTCTTCTTCATCATCATCATCATCCTCTTCTTCATCATCATCATCATCCTCTTCTTCATCATCATCATCATCTTCATTCTCTTCTTCTTCCTCTTATTTTTGTCTTCCTCTTGCAGGTCACTGCTCATGCGCAGATTTTTTATCGGTAAAAAATCGGCCGATTTGCCCTTTATTGCCACGAAAATCGGCCGATCGGCAAAATCGGCCGATTTTTTCCCCCAACTTTACCGATTAAAAAAAACGCCCAAAATACCGAAAAATGGCCGAACAAATAGCCCACTAACGATCCGAAAATCAGCTGATTTTATTTTCGGCCGAAAAATCGGCCGATTTTCGACCCATCTATGGCCTGCATAAGTTATACTGCATGTCATGTTATCAGGCCTCTTGCAAGCAACACCAATGTACAGAAACTACCATACTGTAATATAAAAGGCTTAATTCACAAAGATTTAACACAAGGATAAGGCTCTTTATTTTAGACATGGGACTATAATATTTAAATCTCATTGGACTGACAATTATGGTAATTTTTTTAACCTGTGATCCTTTTCTTGGTGTGTTAAGTTTGGTGATTGAGCATATAACATTACATAAAAAAATGTTTTCTATGCAATACAAAAATGCAGAAGCTTTGGAAAAAAAAAACCTGCAATGTATTCTTGTGTTAGGCAAACAAAGCTGTAATAAAATATACCTAGGGTAAGATTACCTAAACATCAGGTGTTTATGATGATTTTTTACCTTCATGTATTCTATGCATAAAGGTAAAAAAACGTATGTGTACAGTGGACCCCCAGCCCCCCCTCCTCCAATTCAGCGCTGTTCTAGACAGCCTCTGCTGTCTGGGGACTCTTCCTCCTCATTGGTTGTGAGAGTAACGGGAGCCCATTGGTTCCTGCTACTGGCAATCACAGCCAGAGAGCCAGTAAGAAGAGGGTGGAGCCGAGCCACGGCTTTATGTGTCTTATGCATGCACAGAGCAATGGCTCGGGGATGAGCATGCACCCAGGGTGAGCGGCATTCCCTAGGGCACTGCTTGGGGGGAAAGAGCCAGGAGCATCGGTGAAGACCCAAAAAGAAGAGGATTGGGGCTGTTCTGTGCAAGATCACTGCACAGAGCAGGTAAGTATAGACATGTTTGTTATTTAAAAAAAAAACACAAAGCTTTAGTATCACTTTAACCCACTCTAAGAAATAAAAAGAGTTATTTTTTAAAATGTAGGGAAATTATTTTATTAAAACCAGTCACATTATGATTAACATGCAAATATCCTCTGAATCTTGCTAGTTTCTGGGAGGTTGTTCCTTACTGTGCCTATCACATACTAGTGAAATAGATGTCTCCCTGCACACTACAGTTCCCATAATGCCCACCATAATGTGGGCAGCTCCAGAGATCTGTTTGAAGGGGCTGTTTTAAAGCTATACTAAAGGCTTCCATTTTTTGTTCTAAAAATAACAAACATGTTATACTTACCTGCTGTGTGCAGTGGTTTTGCACACAGCAGCCTGGATCCTCCTCTTCTCGGGTCCCGCCGCTGGCTCTCCTGACCCCTCCCTCCTGTCGGGTGCACCTACAGCAAACAGCTTGCTATAGGGGCACCCGCTGCTTTATGTGTCTGTTCACACACTGAGCCGTGGCTCGGCCCAACCCCCTCGCTCTTCTCATTAGGTCACTGGCTGTGATTGACAACGGCTCCCGCTGCTGTCTCAGCCAATGATGAGAGGAAGTCCTGGGATAGGCAAGACTACAGTGCACATCATTGGATCGAGAGGGAGTTTAGGTGAGTATTAGGGGGGTCTGGGGAGGCTGCTGCACAGGGAAGGTAAAAAAACCTTAAGCCTTTACAAACACTTTAAGTGATCAAATAGCAGCACATGAACATCACATGAATTTTCCAGATGTATGGGAATCCCATTAGGAATTAATGGCACCTGTGCGCATCTGCAGAAGGTAATGGGCATCCTGGTTGAAAAAGGCTAATATTATAGACCAACCATCTAGATTTGACCAGACCCCTTTGTCGATATAGGATTTAGTTTCTGTCGCGGTCCCCTGGAGCCCTTTCTTTTTTTTTTCTTTGTCTTTTGTTTTTCCTTTCTTTGTTCCTCCCTTTCTTTTCTTTGTTTTGTCTGTTTTCATCATATTTGTGCTGATTGTAGCCTCTTTTTTTTTTTGAGAACCGTACCAGCATATACTATATTTACCTGCTGGACTTTCTCGGGAGTCCTGGGTGTGGAGTACCAATGTGCATCCAGTGAGGATTGTGTTTTATTTTTCCTGCCTTCTCTATGCAGATTCTGGGATAATCTTTGATCTTTGTTTACTAATTCATTGGTCTCTAATTGTATGCCATTTTTGCAAATCATTATGTTTTATTTTCTCTCTTCATATACTGTGCTTGTGTACTCAGTTTATTTCCTTGCCTATACTTCAGTGCATTTATTGTGTTATTCATCAGAAAACTTGTATGCTTTATTTCTATTGGTCACTGATTTTGTTTCTGACTGTTTCTCTGATATTGTCTACTCTACAATGAAATCCATTGTAAAAGAAAAAGGCTAATATATCTTGTATACAAAGAATGTAAAGAAAAATACAATAAACACCTGGGACCCATTTGTATCATTACTGGTAGCTATAAACTGTCCCTAGCTGCTTGTTTTACAGATCGGCCAAAAAAATGGCTTCCTCTGTCTAGGATTATGAGGTGTTATAAAGATATTAAAGTGGTTGCAAAGTCTGTTTTTTTTATTGGTAAAATAATAAAGAGGTTTATGATTTTGCACAGAGCCTCCCTGAACCTCCTCTTTTGGGGTCCCCCACCATTGTTTTAGGCTTCTCTTCCCAATGTAGCACCATAGCAAGCTGTCTGCTATAGGGGCGCATGTGCAGCCTTGCTCTCAGGCTGGGCTGTGTGCATCTATAGAGTCAGTTCAGCCCCGCTCTCTGCTCATTGGATTTCACTGGCAGCAGCGGGGCCCTTAGCAAACCCTGTGAAACCAGGAAGAGAGGGATGGAGGTGCTGCAGCAGGGCACAGCACTCCATCTATACAGGAACCATGCAAATAGGGCTGGGGAGGGGGATAGACAGTGGAAGGATTTTTACCTTAACGCAGAGTGCATTAGGGTAGAAACTTTAGACTTTAGAGCCACTTTAATGTGTCCATTGATCATATTTTAGTGTATGTAAACAAGGCACATTATCAAAAAGTTCATATACATTATAAAGTCCTTTCATGAACTAGTGCAAGTAACAAAGCTCACAGAAAGTGCAGTGACCCACAGAAACCAGTTTACTGGAGCCAGATTAGTATAAGATACATTAACTGGGATTTCTATGGGCCCTACACTGTGTATTATTGAATGGTTAAGCCTTTTACATCATACCTTTGGATGACATTGTCAAATGGAAATGTACAGCAAAAAATGAATCCTCCAACTAAGCAAAGGACAGATCCAGCCCATCCAACAAACAGAGCTGCTCCCAGCTCATACCTGCAAGAACAAGCAAATAAGCAAATGTCATTAAGGGCCTGTTCATACCATAGCAATGCACTGTGAGATTTACATGCGATGTGGGTACAGTGCGATTTCAGCCCATTTATTTGAATGGGCTGAAATTGTGCTGAATAAAAAGTAGTGCATACACTACTTTCACTACTTGCTGACTGCAGATAGCCTACGGACACAGCTGATCATGTGATATGGTAAAAAGCCAATCACAGCGGCCTTTTACCATGTGATCAGCCGTGTCCATTGACACACTGATCACTGGGAAATGCAATTGCCGGTTATCTGCTGCACTGTCACAGCATGAGGAAAGTTCTGCAGTTGTGAGAGGAGGGATCAGCACCAATCATCAGGGCCCTGCAGTGCCACCCACCTGTGCCCAGCAGTGCCACCCACTTGTGCCCATCAGTGCTCAGCAGTGCCACCACGTGTGCCCACCAGTGCCACCCGCCAGTGCCCATCAGTGCAGCCCAGCAGCAAAATTCTAGAAGCAAAAGAAAAACTTTTTTTTTTCAGATGTTTTGCTGTTTTTTTGTTTATAGCGCAAAAAAATAAAACACCCAGCAGCGAGTACATACCACCAAAAGAAAGCTCTATTTGTGTGAAAAAAAATGATAAACATTTCATATGGGTACAATGTTGCATGATTGCGCAATTGTCAAAGTGCGACAGCGCTGAAAGCTGAAAATTGGCCTGAGCAGGAAGGGGGTATAAGTGCTCAGTAGGCAAGTGGTTAAAAAACGCACAGCAAACGGATTGCATGGTACTGCTGTACCATGTGATCCAGTGCAGGCAAATGCACTGCGTTTTTCACCTGCGTTTGAGGTATTGTTAAGTTAACCTCCCTGGCGGTATGATTAGATTTTTGGTGCTGAAAGCAGTACCATTATTTTGCATGGAAATATGTAGTTTTTTTATTGTAGGCTGTAATTTTTAGGAATAACTCACTGAAATCTGTCCGAACAAGAGTCTATTAAACATCCCGGGTATGATAAAATTTGAAACACGAAATCGTAAATTATAATTTAATAGATAATCATAAAAAATAATAATATAATAATAATACATTTAATTCAATAATATAATCAAACCGAAAACACTGAAATTTGAAATAGAGTTCGTACATTGCTGAGCAGTCGCAAAATCGTTTTCAGTGTCTGATGACGAATTTCCCCCACGAATCATTATCACTCAATTCTGCAAGTGGTTCTGATTTACTATCGCTGTTCTCTAGCTGATCTAAACCCGCTTTTGACCTAAAGGGACACTTTTTGGACGCCATGGATTTTTCTAAGTTTCCAGGCAGAAAGACAGACAAAATGTAGGCAGGGCGCAGGACAAAGCACTAGGGACAATATGTATGTGAAATGGGTTGAAACAGCAATGTTTTACTGTGAAAAATGTGTTTTGAAAAAAATGACATTTTTTAAAATTTTCAAGTTTCCCGCCGCCGCCGCCCGTACGTCCCGACTAGAGATGAGCGAATTATTCAAAAATTCGATTCGACTGATTCGGCGAATTCGCGGAAAAAATTCGATTTGAGTCGAATATATTCGCTGCGAATTTAACTTATAAAAGGGTGTTTCTAGGCTTCAGAGAGCCTTTATATTAGTGCAGAACACTGTACCTTTAATTTAAATGCCCTTGGAGTCTGCTGGGGAAGAGAAATAATACTGTCAGTCAGTATGACATGCAGATGAGTGCCGTCGATCTTAGAATCACCGCACACTTCACTCATTTGGGCAGTCACGGGGCCAAAACCAGAGTGTGGAGCCACAGTGTGGCGGTGGAGGCAGCAGCAATGGGAGGCCATACAGCACCCTATGACAAAATGGAACCCACCAGCAGTGTGAGGAGACCTGAAAGTGGCACATGGCAGATTACGGGCCTGGCAGCAGCAATGGGAGGCCGTACAGGGACCCATACAGCACCCTATGACAAAATGGAACCCACCAGCAGTGTGAGGAGACCTGAAAGTGGCACATGGCAGAGTGTGGCGATGGAGACAGCAGCAATGGGAGGCCGTACAGGGACCCATGACACACTCTGGACCTGGCAGCAGCATGAGGAGGCGGTACAGGGGCCCATGACAGATTATGGGCCTGGCAGCAGCATGAAGAGTCGGTACGGGGGCCCATGGCAGATTACGGGCCTGGCAGCAGCAATGGGAGGCCGTACAGGGACCCATGACACACTCTGGACAAGGCAGCAGCATGAGGAGGCGGTACAGGGGCCCATGACAGATTACGGGCCTGGCAGCAGCATGAGGAGTCGGTACGGGGGCCCATGACACACTCTGGACCTGGCAGCAGCATGAGGAGGCAGTACAGGGGCCCATGACAGATTACGGGCCTGGCAGCAGCATGAGGAGTCGGTACGGGGGCCCATGGCAGATTACGGGCCTGGCAGCAGCAATGGGAGGCCGTACAGGGACCCATGACACACTCTGGACCTGGCAGCAGCATGAGGAGGCGGTACAGGGGCCCATGGCAGATTACGGGCCTGGCAGCAGCAATGGGAGGCCGTACAGGGACCCATGACACACTCTGGACCTGGCAGCAGCATGAGGAGGTGGTACAGGGGCCCATGACAGATTACGGGCCTGGCAGCAGCATGAGGAGTCGGTACGGGGGCCCATGACACACTCTGGACCTGGCAGCAGCATGAGCAGGCGGTACAGGGGCCCATGACAGATTACGGGCCTGGCAGCAGCATGAGGAGTCGGTACGGGGGCCCATGGCAGATTACGGGCCTGGCAGCAGCAATGGGAGGCCGTACAGGGACCCATGACACACTCTGGACCTGGCAGCAGCATGAGGAGGCGGTACAGGGGCCCATGACAGATTACGGGCCTGGCAGCAGCAATGGGAGGCCCGTAATCTGCCAGCACCATATGACAAAATGGAACCCAGCAGGAGTGTGAGGAGACCTGAAAGTGGCACATGGCAGAGTGTGGCGATGGAGACAGCAGCAATGGGAGGCCGTACAGGGACCCATGACACACTCTGGACCTGGCAGCAGCATGAGGAGGCGGTACAGGGGCCCATGACAGATTACGGGCCTGGCAGCAGCATGAGGAGGCGGTACGGGGGCCCATGGCAGATTACGGGCCTGGCAGCAGCAATGGGAGGCCCGTAATCTGCCAGCACCCTATGACAAAATGGAACCCTGGGCTGGGGCAGGCAGAACCGCCGTATCTTTATCACGGTTTTCCCAGGCCACCGAATGGCGACACTGCATATGCTGACGCAACGCTGTAGTCCCAACATGGGCCCCCTGGTCACGCTTGACTTTCTGGCCACATAGTCGACATACGGCTACGTTTACTTCCTCGGGCGGCTTGAGGAAAAATTGCCACACCACCGAGTAGGAAACTTTGCCCCTGCTACTCCTCACTGGCTGACTGCTACTTCCTCCGTGCACACCGGCACCACTACTGGCCTTGGTGGTAGGCTGCAGTGGAGCTGGTGCTCTACTCCGTGGCCGTTTGCCTCCACTGACACTGCTGCGACCCTGCTGCCTCCTGGCAGCAGCAATGGGAGGCCGTACAGGGACCCATGACACACTCTGGACCTGGCAGCAGCATGAGGAGGCGGTACAGGGGCCCATGACAGATTACGGGCCTGGCAGCAGCATGAGGAGGCGGTACAGGGGCCCATGGCAGATTAGGGGCCTGGCAGCAGCAATGGGAGGCCCGTAATCTGCCAGCACCCTATGACAAAATGGAACCCACCAGCAGTGTGAGGAGACCTGAAAGTGGCACATGGCAGAGTGTGGCGATGGAGACAGCAGCAATGGGAGGCGGTACAGGGACCCATGACACACTGTGGACCTGGCAGCAGCATGAGGAGGCGGTACAGGGGCCCATGGCAGATTAGGGGCCTGGCAGCAGCAATGGGAGGCCCGTAATCTGCCAGCACCCTATGACAAAATGGAACCCAGCAGCAGTGTGAGGAGACCTGAAAGTGGCACATGGCAGAGTGTGGCGATGGAGACAGCAGCAATGGGAGGCCGTACAGGGACCCATGACACACTGTGGACCTGGCAGCAGCATGAGGAGGCGGTACAGGGGCCCATGGCAGATTAGGGGCCTGGCAGCAGCAATGGGAGGCCCGTAATCTGCCAGCACCCTATGACAAAATGGAACCCAGCAGCAGTGTGAGGAGACCTGAAAGTGGCACATGGCAGAGTGTGGCGATGGAGACAGCAGCAATGGGAGGCCGTACAGGGACCCATGAGACACTGTGGACCTGGCAGCAGCATGAGGAGGCGGTACAGGGGCCCATGGCAGATTAGGGGCCTGGCAGCAGCAATGTGAGGCCCGTAATCTGCCAGCACCCTATGACAAAATGGAACCCAGCAGCAGTGTGAGGAGACCTGAAAGTGGCACATGGCAGAGTGTGGCGATGGAGACAGCAGCAATGGGAGGCCGTACAGGGACCCATGACACACTGTGGACCTGGCAGCAGCATGAGGAGGCGGTACAGGGGCCCATGGCAGATTAGGGGCCTGGCAGCAGCAATGTGAGGCCCGTAATCTGCCAGCACCCTATGACAAAATGGAACCCAGCAGCAGTGTGAGGAGACCTGAAAGTGGCACATGGCAGAGTGTGGCGATGGAGACAGCAGCAATGGGAGGCCGTACAGGGACCCATGACACACTGTGGACCTGGCAGCAGCATGAGGAGGCGGTACAGGGGCCCATGGCAGATTACGGGCCTGGCAGCAGCATGAGGAGGTGGTACAGGGGCCCATGGCAGATTAGGGGCCTGGCAGCAGCAATGGGAGGCCCGTAATCTGCCAGCACCCTATGACAAAATGGAACCCACCAGCAGTGTGAGGAGACCTGAAAGTGGCACATGGCAGAGTGTGGCGATGGAGACAGCAGCAATGGGAGGCGGTACAGGGACCCATGACACACTGTGGACCTGGCAGCAGCATGAGGAGGCGGTACAGGGGCCCATGGCAGATTAGGGGCCTGGCAGCAGCAATGGGAGGCCCGTAATCTGCCAGCACCCTATGACAAAATGGAACCCAGCAGCAGTGTGAGGAGACCTGAAAGTGGCACATGGCAGAGTGTGGCGATGGAGACAGCAGCAATGGGAGGCCGTACAGGGACCCATGACACACTGTGGACCTGGCAGCAGCATGAGGAGGCGGTACAGGGGCCCATGGCAGATTAGGGGCCTGGCAGCAGCAATGGGAGGCCCGTAATCTGCCAGCACCCTATGACAAAATGGAACCCAGCAGCAGTGTGAGGAGACCTGAAAGTGGCACATGGCAGAGTGTGGCGATGGAGACAGCAGCAATGGGAGGCCGTACAGGGACCCATGAGACACTGTGGACCTGGCAGCAGCATGAGGAGGCGGTACAGGGGCCCATGGCAGATTAGGGGCCTGGCAGCAGCAATGTGAGGCCCGTAATCTGCCAGCACCCTATGACAAAATGGAACCCAGCAGCAGTGTGAGGAGACCTGAAAGTGGCACATGGCAGAGTGTGGCGATGGAGACAGCAGCAATGGGAGGCCGTACAGGGACCCATGACACACTGTGGACCTGGCAGCAGCATGAGGAGGCGGTACAGGGGCCCATGGCAGATTAGGGGTCTGGCAGCAGCAATGGGAGGCCCGTAATCTGCCAGCACCCTATGACAAAATGGAACCCAGCAGCAGTGTGAGGAGACCTGAAAGTGGCACATGGCAGAGTGTGGCGATGGAGACAGCAGCAATGGGAGGCCGTACAGGGACCCATGAGACACTGTGGACCTGGCAGCAGCATGAGGAGGCGGTACAGGGGCCCATGGCAGATTAGGGGCCTGGCAGCAGCAATGGGAGGCCCGTAATCTGCCAGCACTCTATGACAAAATGGAACCCAGCAGCAGTGTGAGGAGACCTGAAAGTGGCACATGGCAGAGTGTGGCGATGGAGACAGCAGCAATGGGAGGCCGTACAGGGACCCATGACACACTGTGGACCTGGCAGCAGCATGAGGAGGCGGTACAGGGGCCCATGGCAGATTAGGGGCCTGGCAGCAGCAATGGGAGACCCGTAATCTGCCAGCACCCTATGACAAAATGGAACCCAGCAGCAGTGTGAGGAGACCTGAAAGTGGCACATGGCAGAGTGTGGCGATGGAGACAGCAGCAATGGGAGGCCGTACAGGGACCCATGAGACACTCTGGATCTGGCAGCAGCATGAGGAGGCGGTACAGGGGCCCATGGCAGATAAGGGGCCTGGCAGCAGCAATGGGAGGCCCGTAATCTGCCAGCACCCTATGACAAAATGGAACCCAGCAGCAGTGTGAGGAGACCTGAAAGTGGCACATGGCAGAGTGTGGCGATGGAGACAGCAGCAATGGGAGGCCGTACAGGGACCCATGACACACTGTGGACCTGGCAGCAGCATGAGGAGGCGGTACAGGGGCCCATGGCAGATTAGGGGCCTGGCAGCAGCAATGGGAGGCCCGTAATCTGCCAGCACCCTATGACAAAATGGAACCCAGCAGCAGTGTGAGGAGACCTGAAAGTGGCACATGGCAGAGTGTGGCGATGGAGACAGCAGCAATGGGAGGCCGTACAGGGACCCATGAGACACTGTGGACCTGGCAGCAGCATGAGGAGGCGGTACAGTGGCCCATGGCAGATTAGGGGCCTGGCAGCAGCAATGGGAGGCCCGTAATCTGCCAGCACCCTATGACAAAATGGAACCCAGCAGCAGTGTGAGGAGACCTGAAAGTGGCACATGGCAGAGTGTGGCGATGGAGACAGCAGCAATGGGAGGCCGTACAGGGACCCATGACACACTGTGGACCTGGCAGCAGCATGAGGAGGCGGTACAGGGGCCCATGGCAGATTAGGGGCCTGGCAGCAGCAATGGGAGGCCCGTAATCTGCCAGCACCCTATGACAAAATGGAACCCACCAGCAGTGTGAGGAGACCTGAAAGTGGCACATGTTTGGGGCATGATTCATGGCGGATTTAGTCAGTTGTGTCAGGAACTGGTGGTTTGAAATCCAGACTAATCCACGCCTGATTCATTTTCACAAACATGAGTCTCTCCACACTTTGGGTGGACAGTCGTGTCCTCCGCGGAGTTACAATACCTCCTGCCGCACTAAACACGCGCTCCGATGCCACGCTACTGGCCGGGCATGACAGCCTTTCAAGGGCAAATTCAGCTAGCTGGGGCCAAAGGTCAAGTTTCGTTGCCCAGTAGTCAAGGGGATTGTCTACCTCGGTTGGCAGGGTGCTGTCCAAGTAGGCCCAAGCCTGTTGTTTGAGGTCCTGCTCCAGGTCCACCTGATGCTGCTGCTGCTGCGGCTGGTTAGTAGTTTCCTCACTGCGCTGGTGAAGAAATCTACTCATCATCGACTGCAGACTGAGGCAGCCGCTGCTGGTGGAGCTGCCACTGCTCCTACCACCCCACCCCACCCCTCCCCTGCTGCCATGGCAGCGGAACGCGAGCGCACAGGGCCCACAGTGTCTGAGGATGGACGTTGGCGCAGAAAGGCAGAGACCAACTGACTACATAGGTGGTTTTTATAGTACGTTATTTTGGCCTCCCTCTCAGCAGGTGTGAAAAAGGCCACCATTTTGGAACGGTAGCGAGGGTCCAACAAGGTGGACAGCCAAAAGTCATCCCTCTGTCTGATGGTTATTATTCGGCTGTCGCTACGCAAGCAACCGAGCATGCTATGGGCCATTTGTGCCAAGGAATGCGAGGGACTCCCTGCCTCCATCTCCACAGCATACTGCCACGGTGCGTCTGGGTCCTCTGTCTCCTCCTCCTCCTCTACCAGATGCTCCTGCTCCTCCACTCCTGTCCGCTGAGTGGAAAAACCACCCATTTCACTCAATAATTCCTGATCACCAATGTCCTCCTCTACCTCCTCCTCTTCTTCCTGTCCTGCCCCCACAGGGGTCATGTGGCGTTGAGATCTGTGCGCCACGTCTACCGCACCCTGACCAGCCATTGTTAACAGCATTTGTTCCAGGACGTGCAACAGAGGAATGACGTCGTTCATCCCATAGTCCTGCCGACTCACGAATAGCGTGGCCTCCTCAAAGGGCCTGAGCAAGCGGCAGGTGTCACGAATGAGCTGCCAATGGCTGACATCGAAGTTACACAGGGGAGTACCTTTATCCGCTTGTAACATCAGGAAATCGGTTATGGCCTTTCGCTGTTCGTAAAGCCGGTCTAACATGTGTAGGGTTGAATTCCACCTTGTTGCAACGTCGCAGATCAGGCGATGCTGTGGAATTCCGTTCTGCCGCTGCAGCTCAAGGAGGGTGTGCTTTGCGGTGTAGGAATGGCTGAAATGCATGCAAAGTTTACGTGACATTTTAAGGATGTCTTGCAGTGGGATGGTGGATTTTAGGAACCGCTTGACAACCAGATTGAACACGTGAGCCATGCATGGCGCATGGCACAACCTTCCTTGACGCAGAGCAGACACCATGTTCTTTCCGTTGTTGGTCAACATGGTTCCGATTTTCAGTTTGCGCGGAGACAGCCATCTGTTGATGTCTCTGTTCATTACACTCAGAAGTTGCTCCCCTGTGTGACTACGTTCGCCAAGGCATACCAGGTGCAGCACAGCGTGACACCGTTGCGCCCTGCACATGTGATATGCCGGTCGGGTAATGGGACTTGGCACGGGGGTGGCGGCTGAGGACACGGCGGAAGAAGAGGTGGTAGAAGCGGACATTTTTTCTGGACCAAGGACGTGCAAACGTGGAGGCAAAAGCGGCGTGACCTGTCCAAGTTGCTGGTGCGGCTGTGCCGGCACCACGTTCACCCAGTGGGCCGTAAATGACATGTACTGTCCCTGACCGTAGTTACAGCTCCACACGTCGGCGCTGCCGTGCACTTTGGCAGAGACCGACATGCTCAAAGACTGGCCCACCATCTCTTCTACATGTGAATGCAGGGCTGGCACTGCCTTTTTGGCGAAGAAATGCCGGCTTGGCACTCTCCACCGCGGCGCGGCACAAGCCATCATTTCTCGGAAAGGTGCTGAGTCCACCACTTGGAAAGGGAGGGACTGCAGCACCAGCAACTTGGACAGGAGGACGTTCAGCTTCTGCACCGTCGGGTGCGTGCTCGCAAACTGTTGTCTCTTGGAAACGGATTCCAAGAAAGACTGCTGACGGAATCCGTGAAGAGGAGTAGCAGGAGAAGGAGCATCTGAACGAGCGGAAGATGCCAACGAGCGACAACTCCCCTCAGCAGAGGTGTTGGAGCCTTGACTGGCTGATAGAGGGCGATTGACGTCGGGTGACGGAGCAAGTAACGGAGCGGGTGATGGAGCAGGGGCTGGGGCAGGCAGAACCGCCGTATCTTTATCACGGTTTTCCCAGGCCACCAAATGGCGACGCTGCATATGCTGACGCAACGCTGTAGTCCCAACATGGGCCCCCTGGCCACGCTTGACTTTCTGGCCACATAGTTGACATACGGCTACGTTTACTTCCTCGGGCGGCTTGAGGAAAAATTGCCACACCGCCGAGTAGGAAACGTTGCCCCCGCTACTCCTCACTGGCTGACTGCTACTTCCTCCGTGCACACCGGCACCACTACTGGCCGTGGTGGTAGGCTGCAGTGGAGCTGGTGCTCTACTCCGTGGCCGTTTGCCTCCACTGACACTGCTGCGACCCTGCTGCCTCCTGGGCAACCCACCGACTGTTTTGCTCGCTGCCAAGCTGGCACCCTCTTCTCCTGATGATGCGGAAGCAATAGCCTGATGACGACGAGGCTGCCAAGTGCGATCAGCCTCATCATCATCAATTAGGGTCTCCGCCTCACTACTAGCCCCCTCGGCTGCGTGTGGGTCAGGAGACAGACCTGTCTCTAGACCGGCTACCGAGCCACTCTCCTCGCCAGTACTTCTTCACCTGGCTGCTGAAGAGGCGGATGTCTCCCCCCGTTCCTGACCGCCCTCTGTTAGCTCTTCCTCACTGTACAGTGGGGCTGAGCCCACAGCATGCGATACTTCGCTTGGTGAGGGAACACCAAAGGACAGGGGCAGGTAGAGGACACGTGATTTCAGTGGGCTTGCTCCCGGGCCATGCCAACTAACGGTTGTGTCTGACGTACACACCGACCGTTGGCTGTAGGTGTCAGAGGTGACCTGGGAAGAGGAAGACGACCGAGCCAACCAATCGATGACGGCAGGGTTGTCGGTGGAGACACGACCGCTGGATGACACCGGGAGCACTGGCCTCTGGCTGCGACTAGTGCTGCCTCGACCCCTTCCTCTGCTGCCACGTCTGCTCGCTCCTAAAACATTGCCTCCTCTGCCACTCCTCTGCGTGTTGTCTGACATACTCTTTAATTCAACGATTCTGTGTCCCTGAGTAACGATTCTGTGTCCCTGAGTAACAATTCTGTGTCCCTGAGTAACAATTCTGTGTCCCTGAGTAACAATTCTGTGTCCCTGAGTAACAATTCTGTGTCCCTGAGTAACAATTCTGTGTCTGTCCCTGAGTAACAATTCTGTGTCTCTGAGTAACGATTCTGTGTCCCTCAGTAACAGTTCTGTGTCCCTCAGTAACAGTTCTGTGTCCCTCAGTAACAGTTCTGTGTCCCTCAGTAACAGTTCTGTGTCCCTCAGTAACAGTTCTGTGTCCCTCAGTAACAATTCTGTGTCTGTCCCTGAGTAACAATTCTGTGTCCCTCAGTAACAATTCTGTGTCCCTCAGTAACAATTCTGTGTCCCTCAGTAACAATTCTGTGTCCCTCAGTAACAATTCTGTGTCCCTCAGTAACAATTCTGTGTCTGTCCCTGAGTAACAGTTCTGTGTCCCTGAGTAACAGTTCTGTGTCCCTCAGAAACAATTCTGTGTCCCTCAGTAACAATTCTGTGTCCCTCAGTAACAATTCTGTGTCCCTGAGTAACAATTCTGTGTCTGTCCCTGAGTAACAATTCTGTGTCTGTCCCTGAGTAACAGTTCTGTGTCCCTGAGTAACAGTTCTGTGTCCCTGAGTAACAGTTCTGTGTCCCTGAGTAACAGTTCTGTGTCCCTGAGTAACAGTTCTGTGTCCCTGAGTAACAATTCTGTGTCCCTAAGTAACGATTCTGTGTCCCTAAAGTATCTGTGGCCCTAACTCTGTCCCTAATACAGAGAGGTCTGTCTCTCTTGAATGACCGGAGGCAAATGGAGAATGTAAGATGGCGCAATTTATAGCTCCACCATTACACAGTGCTGGCTGGCTGGCTGCTGATTGGCTAATGCGATCACATGTCATGAATGAATGCATTATGGGTCAGCGCGCCTTGTCTGCGCGCCTTCCCAGAGATCCCCGCTTCGTCGCCACACATGTCGCCGCCATTTTAGGAAAAATTTCGATTCGCGCATCCGAAGTCTGCTAATTTTCGGATTCGGCGCGAATCGAATTTTTCCTAATATTCGAAACGTATTCCACTTCGCCAAGTTCGATTCGCTCATCTCTAGTCCCGACGTCACGGGGACCGGAACACAGAAGCCGGATTCCGGCATCAGCCGGAGGAGATGGCCGGGGACGCTTCAGGGGACACATCGTGGGAGCGAAGGACAAGGTAAGTGCTGCAGGGACTCCCTATGCAGTGCCGCATGGTAAGCCCGAGTGTAGCTCGGGGTTACCGCTTTTGGTACTAAAACTCTACCCCGAGCTACACTCGGGAATACCGTCAGGGAGGTTAATACTGACACCTACTGCAGATTGCAATTGCAGTGCGTTTTGAATGCGGTGTGGGAAACATGCATGGAACAAAGGTTTCCTACATCACGGTCTGGTGTGAACTGGCCCCTAAGATTAACTCCAGGTTTCTTATTACTTTAAATAGTTTGAACCAAGCTGGTCCAAACAAACTATTTGCTTCACTAACAGATACATCCACCATGAGCCCTGTATAAACTGTATGTAGCATCAGCTGTAGGACTTCTTCTGATTAGCTGATGTGGAGAGGTGAGCGGATGATGTCATAGACCCCAAATGTAACAAATGTCTAGGCATTGATGTGATGGCCAGTTTCTGAAGAAGCCCAGATCTTTTCAATTACAGCTGTAGCTGTGGTTTCAGAATACATGCACAAATATATTTTTAAACACTGTGTTGTGCTTGTGGTATAAGCATGCATTAAAGGAAATCTGTACTCTCAGAAATATGCGGGCTTCCATTTCTTATCGCCTTTTAAAATGCTAGTTGCCTGGCTTTAATACTGATCTAGTGAGGATGAGTTACTACAGGAGTACAATTTTACTGAGCTCAATAAGCCTGTGTTCACTTTGAACAACCGATTATCTGCAGAGAAATGTAAAAAAATAGCAATTTTCAGATGACTGAATGATTGAAGATAATATAGCTGAATTTCTTGAGAAATGTAACCTTAACAATTTAATGACAGTGGTTTCAATACATCTTAATTCACTAACCAAAAACAAGTATGCAGATTAGGAGTTCTGGCATAACTGTGACTTCACTTGCTACATGTTTGTTTTGGTCAGTGACCTTCACTTTTTACATGTTAGTTTTAGGCCTGAAATTATTAATGCCAAATATTTCTATTTGATGCCAGGAAAACAGAACTTACTTTGCAGTTACAATGGTAGGGTCGAAGTATTCAGAAGTGGTCTTATGAGCATACAGAGAGCAACCAGCCAAGGAGCATGTACCTGAAACACGAGAGAATAGACAAATGAGAATAGTGAGACTGGAGCTTGGTAGGCCTGGTAGGGCCTGGTAGCGAGTCACCAATCCATAATAAGCATGCAACCAGTGTCAGGACTTTTAGCCTACACACTCCGTCAGACCAGTGAGCCACTGGAATTGATTACCTGAAAGTGTAGACACTAAAAGGGTGGAAGACATGTTCACTCTAAACACCCAATCATTTTCTAGAAAAAGTACTGTTTTGGGATGGGCGAGGTAGATGGGGAGTCCTTCCCACTGCACTTCACCAATGGTTGCCATGCTGATCTGTGTATTCTGACAATGGGATAGTCTCCCCACTGCCAGAATACTGATCGAGCAGCTTTTATCCAACAGGGCAGTTGAACAAAAGTCGACTGGCAGGTCAATTTCTGTTCAACTGCAATGGCCACACATGGACCGAAATTCAGCAGTTTCCTGCTGAACCGGCCCAAATTTCAATTCATCTATGGCCAACTTTACACAGGATACTTTCAAAGTGTATGTGGTGATTATTGAACATATGCATGGTGTATTTTTTTTTTGCTGGTTATTGACATGTCTGCAAGTGCCAGCATATTGTTTTGATTCTGAGTTTGCTTCTCTGCTCACAACTCCTTTGTGCATTCTGTTTTGTTTACTATGTACCTTCTACCCCTGATACTTTAGCTGCAGAGGCAGTGGATGGGATGTGCATATGCTGTGACAGGCATTATACCTCTTGTTGTGGGAGCTATGCCCACCAAGTGTGACCTATTCAAGTGAATGAGGCTGCTCTGTAAGAGCCCTGCAATGATCGAAGTTGTGGCACACTACTGCGGGGTTAAAGCAGGCAGGGAGGAGATGATACAGCACCTCCTCAGCACCTGAGAAATGCTGTTCAGAGACATGGATTGCTCTTCAGAGTCCTAAGGGTTGTGGAAGAGGAATCCCTAATAGCTTTAAAAAATATAAAACACAAAGTTAGCTTGGCAATGAGCTAATACTTTACTTATAGCCTTATTCATTGTTGCGTTAAACAAGCAGTTCTATTTCATAAAGGCATTATAAACCTTCATACATGCAGCTTGTGTTTTTCACATGCATAAGATGTGGGTGGATCATGTAGTTTTGTGGTGTCATTTGTTGCCTTGTAAGCATTGCCTATAGTAGAGTAAATCTTCACATTCCAGTGCCAGCAATTTGAATTAGTATTCAAACATGAGGCGTGGTACTGCACAGTTTAATACATGATCTCTGTCTGTAGTCTAAGAACTGACACTTCCTCTGAAGATACTACATTTCCCACAATCCCTGCCCCAGTGGAATAGCTACCCTGCTCCCCAGATCAAGGAGAAAGGTAAAGTACTTCTGTGAACAGCAGCCATGTTCTTGATTCAGGTTTTCCAGTTGTATGTGCCTAGGACACTTCTACACAGGTTTTTATTGGCCACAGCAAAAACGCTGAAATAAAAAACACCTGAAAAAATGCCAATATGCAATCTGGCCTTAACTGTCATTATTTACAAAAAGGGGCAGTTACCCCTGAACATGGATCTGTAGACAGGGACAGGGGGACTTATGCCAGCTAAAGTGCTAGCTCAATACTGGGACTGCATCCTGGTTAGGCCAGGCTGGGCCTTGCCTAGAGTTCTCAAAGGGGGTGTCGTCCCAATTGTTGCACTGTGTCAGAAGCAGGAACTCTAGGGACCTCCAAAGAAAAAGATCTGCACTGAGATGACGACAGAACGCTATGTTACATAAGGTGTCATGAAAGATATTTTCACACTTGTGGAAAAAGAAAAAAATACTCAGTGCCTTTTTCCAGCTTTAGTCCAGCTTCTGTAAGAAACTGCTCAAACTTCTCCCGCTGACACCTCTTCTATTCTTCTATTGCATTCTGGTGAATCCACAGTTCAAAGGTAGATGTGGGTATCTTAAAGTGCACCTACCATCAAAAATGATGGGATCATTTTTTAAAGGAAGGGGGTTTGGAAAGTTAAAGGAGAAGTACAGCCAAAGCTCTTTTGGCTGTATTTCTCCTGTGGATCACAGGAGTGCAGTTTGTTCTGCATTCCGGTGACCGAATTGTTAGATGACAGCGGGCTGAAGTCACTCAGTCGGTCCAGGCTGCGGAAAGATCCCGACTTTAAAGAGTCTGCAGCGGCATCAGCTCAATCTCTCAGTGATCTGCTTAGAGCCTGAACCAGCCACTCCCTTCCCCTCCAAAGCTCTAGTGAGCGTGGGAGAGGGGGCAGAGTAGAGAACATTGACTGACATTCACCGCTCTCTGCTCAGAGCAGCTGTGAGTACTCAGCGATCAGCGGTCATGTGATCTCTGAGTTCTCACCCTTAGAGTTGGTGGACACAGATGCAGCATCGGACCAATGCTGCATACACCTAGGTAAGTATGATTTAACAAATCCCATGCTTCTCTTTTAGAGTTCCACCGATCCCCATAAATTTACGGGCTTAACCACTTGAGCTCCTATTTTTTTGACCTGTGCTCATGTGGTGCAACACTTTATCCAAATTAAATTTATATAATTAATTTTTCTCACAAATAGAGCTTTTTTGTGAGATTTGATCCCAATTGGGTTTTTATATTTTACTATATAAACAAAAAAGACTGAAAATTAAAAAACAAACAAACAAACAATATTTTCTACTTTCTGTTATAAAACATATGCAATAAGAAAATCACATTTCTTCATAAATAGGCCAAAATGTATTCTGCATTGCACTTTGGTAAAAAAAAAAAATCCCAGTTAGTGTATATTAATTGGTTTGTGTGAAAGTTACAGCATCTACAAACGAATGTATATATATACTAGAATGTACAGTATGTAGCTATGACGCTATACTGTTAATGGTGGTGATCAGCGACTTATAGTGGAACTGTGATAGTGTGGCGGACAATCTGGCACTAGCTAACACTGGCTGGGAGGTACACTATCTGGCATTGACATCAATAGTGATACTAATACAGTTATCAGTGCTAATACTGTGTACTGTCACTGAACTAATGACACTGACCGGGAAGGGTTTAACATCTGGGGCACTCAAAGGGTTAACTCTGTGCCTAACAAGGTGTAATGTGTGTAATATTTGCTGCTTTTACTAATAGATCTGGCTGTTTAAATGTGGTATTCAGGTCGCTTTCCCATTTGGCTAGATACAGTATGTGAGATCTTCCTGAGAATGTGCTCTCATTAGTATTTGATAAATACGGAAAGAGTCTTTCTCAGGACACCTATACGTTAGCACAGCTCCTGAAATCGAGTAACTTGTCTTTGAAAAAGGAATGGTTTGGGCAGTGATCAGAGAAAATTAGTGACTTGTTGAGTTATGGAATCTAAGTGTACATCGTCAATGTTCTTCCACTTATCAGAACTCAGGAGTTTGGAGGCTTTAAGGAGCCCAGGAGCAGCCCAGGATCTGAGCACTGTATCTGTGAGTCCCGGGGAGAAATACAGATGGCCTATGATGGGTGTCAGAAGTGAGGGGAGCTGGGCGAGTCTAGTAGTTTCATATCTTTTATTCCTTTTCTTACATGTTATACACAAGGAATACAAAGGCAGAGGACTAAGGAGTGGATCAAAGAAGGGAGTATCCCTCACAGTCCTGCAGCCACACAGGTTCTCAACATCACAGCAAAGATCAGATCTTCATATAGAAGGAGAGTATATCCATGAAAGCTGGACATTCATTTTGCACAGTGGGATATAATTGTCGTTTATTCAGAGACTTTTTAACTTTTTGATTATTATTTATTTATTTAAAAAAATGTTATTATCATTTCCTATATATTTTTCATTTATCACTTCTTATCCACTTTTTTATTTTATTTATCAAATTACAAGTTTTTCACTGAGGGAAATTTGCACATTGTCATAAGGATTGCACATTTTGTGATGTATTAATAAGATATGAATAATTAGCTACGTTTAATATTCATTTATTTGTTTTCACATATTTCAATCATGATACACCATTCATTCTTATATTTTATTTATTTATAAGCACATAGCACTTTTGATTTATTTGTTTTGTGGATATTAGAGCGCAGTTAACATTTAAATTAATTTCTTAAAAATGCATATCAGAAGAGAGTGAGCTTATTAACCAGCGATCTAGTACTTATTCCTTCATAACATACCTCAGTGGCTCGCAAGCTAATTTGTTTGTGAGTCTAGTAGTTTGTAATAATAAATACCATATAGACCACACATAAATGATATAAACAATATAAATTAATATCCAGAGTTATAATATTAAACAACACACAGCTATAAATTGGTTTAGGGTACAATCCCAATATGTGAAATGAAAGTGCAATCGTGCTGGATTCTTGATTGCGAACTCCGTATTAAAGTGACAGGTGCTCCACTGTGCTCAGACTGGTGCCCCACATAGGATGCCTTTTAAGTTCATTTACGTGTAAAGGCAGGCGTCCCAATACTGGCAATATAGTGTATGATAGGCTCCATCTGATCCTCAGTTAGTGAGTGCCTGCATTTGTTGCCATACTCATAAAAAGATCTAACGCTCATCAAAACATTTTTTGCCTCAAACAATGAGTGGTCCATATGTTGCAATTCAAGTTCATGTATGTCACATTGACATCTAAAGAAAGTGGGATGATCACTGAGTCATTGTTGGTTTTGAATTAGGTGTTTAGTTCTTCAAGAACATCAGTCCCAATCTCAAGATCTTGCAACAGTGTTTTGGTAAAGTGCCAGGTAGAAGATCTCAGTGGAGACTGTGGGAGGAAGAACTCTAAGGGAAAGCTGCATGACCCGATAAAGCTATTTGGCCTGTGGTGGCATTAGAGATCATGGGAAGTGATGAGCGCTTCACAAAAAATAAATTGAATTTGGGTATAGGAAATGTGCACAGCAAAATAAAAAGGTGTTTTTAAAGGGGGTGGGTGCCAAACTGCCAATGATATTGAGATTCTTTAGGATCAGGAAAAAAATGAAAGGTTAATAAATACTACAATAAAAGCTCAAACTATGTAAAAAAGTATAAAAATTAATTTGGGTACAGTGTGGCATGACTGAAAAAGGGCCAAATACAGTTGTTCTCCATAGCTACCCATCTAGTTTATTGTCTTAAGGCTGGTTCCCACTAATCGCACAGGAAAGTGTTTTGTTTTCTTGTGTAGGCTAGTGTCTGTGCTAGATGGGCTTTGGGAAAAGGGCCTTGTGTTTTCTTATTTTTTTTACTTTATTGAAAAGTCACAAAGAGACAGCATTCATCTGTATGCACTGCAGCTCAGCTGTTGTGCAGAGAAACACAAGGTGAGACAGAGAGCTGCACAGCAGTGCAGAAAAATGCAGACATTTTGCAGTTTTTCACAGAGCGATTCTTTGCAGCTGCTGCCTGATTTCCACTGATTTCAGCTATGTCATGCACACACTAGACTGGATCTTACCTGAAAGTATAAAGAGGATTCCTGCTAAACAGACAATTTTAGCTTTCATGTGGTTATTCCCACCAATTCTTGTACATTTCATGCCAGCAAATGCACATATGGTCCCAAAGAATCCCAAACAAATGGATGTGATCATAAGGGCTCTACATGCTTGCAAAAATCCTATAAGGAAAAAAAACACATCTATTAAAGCATTTTTGCTATGCTTTGAAATGTATTACAGCAAACATATTTGAGCTTTCTCAGTATGACAAAATGTATTTAAAAGAATGTGTCTGTTAATTAGTGGTCAGCCATACAAGCTGGAACGGATGCTTCCAAAGGTCAAGAGATCTTTATAGTTCCCCTCCTCATTCTTTTCAAATTTATCAGAACACTGCATGGCAGTAATTTTAATAGCTTGCAAGACCTTCCAGTGCAGGTGAGTCTGCTGCTGTAACAGTAAAAGATCTAGAACACATTGTGATCAGTTTGTTTTAGTAAAAGGTATTTAAGCCAAGTATCCAAGTGAGTTTGTCTTCAGATATTTATATTTTAAACGTATTTGCTATTTATTACAGCAGTTCTGATGTTACCTGTACCACCATTTTGG